>NW_008353267.1:4994-8773 GCF_000622305.1 Nannospalax galili | reverse complement strand
TCCATTTCCCTTTCGCAATCAATTCAAAAGTATGTTGGGGCATGCACGTGCAGGCTCTTTGGACTAATCAAAAAATATAACTCTATCATTCCCCTCCTCCCTTTGTCTGAAACCTATGAAAAGCTCCCTCCCCCTGCAATTGGGGCTCTCAGATGGGCCTACCATGTTAGTTTGGTCTGAGAGTCCGAGCTTAAGCCTGAATAAAGACTCTTGGTTCTTGCATGCTCTCTGGACTCCATGGTAATTCTTGGGGATCTGTTCTCTGGGCACAACAAGCCACTGTAAACACTTAAAATCATAAGTTAGAGACATAGGAAAGCTTTGGTGTAAGCAGCACCAAATTCGGGTTTTGTTTTGGTTACAAGTGCTAGGTATTGGTAATGTTTCCGTTCCTGTGGAAGGTTGAAGTTTTAGTCTATCTTCCAGATTTTTCATGTCTTCTGTCTAAGAACTGGATGTTATAGAATTTGTAAATTTAAATCAGGTAAAAAAAAAAACTATCTAAGCACATGCCACCACTTGAAAAGCTGAAGACCATGAGTCTAAGGGGAGCCTAGGCTATACAATGAGAGCCTGTCTAAAAAAAGAAAGAAAGAGGGGTTGGGGAGATGGCTCAGTGATTAAGAGCACTTGCTGCTCTTCCAGAGGACCTGAGTTCAGCTCCCAGCATCTACATAAATGAACTCTCAACTGCCTGTAACTCCATCTCTAGAGGATCTGATGCTCTCTCCTGGCTTCCTTGGACACCCGCAGGCACACAGCACACTAATAGTAATAGTAAGTAAAAATTTAAAAATAAGGTGGAGACTAATTTAGGAAAATATTCAATGCCAACCTCTAGCTGCCACATGCATAGACACACACACGTACCCCCCTCATACACATACACATACACAGAGAAAAATCTTTTGCTTCTACTCCCTAAAAATGACCAACTTAAAAACATAATTAAGAGAACAGTTTTATTTATAATATATAAATAAAAATAAAATACTTAGAAATAAGTTTAACAAAAGAAATGTAAACCAGGCATGGTGGTGCATGCCTTATAATCCCAGCACTCAAGAGTGAGAGGAAGGAGGATTGGGAATTCTGTACCAGACTGGGTTACAAAGTTCCTAAAACAGATTGAAAGAAAAAGAAGGAAGGAAGGAAGGGAGGGAAGAAACATGAAAATGTGGGCACTAAAAACTATGAAATATTGTTCAAACAAATTAAAGAAGGCATAAATAAATGGGAAAATATCCCATGTGGGTGGATTGGCAGACAATTTTATGATATTGATATGTGAATTCAACAAAATTCCTGTCAAAATAATAGCTGTCTTTTCTGTGGAAATTGATAGGTTGAACTTAAAAGCAATCAAGGGACACAGAAATGATCTTAGAATAAAAAGGGAAACTTGGAGGACTCATTCTTTTCTTTTGAAACTTACTACAGAGCTACAGCACCAGGGCAGTGCAGTATACAGTGTTGATTTACAGAAGAATGGACTAGAATTGAGGATCCATAAATAAGCCTATACACTTGTGGTCAATTGAGTTTTGGCAACAGTGCCAAAACAATTCAATGAAGGAAGGAAAGAATAATCTTCAACAAATGGTGATGGAACACGTGGACATTAATATGAAAATGAATGAATTTAGATGTCACCCCACTACATCATAAACAAAACACAATAAAACAAAACAGATCAAAGACATAAACAGAGATACTAAAACTGAGTTTTTCTTTTAAAGATATTTTATTTTTATTTTGTTGTATGAGTGTTTTGCATGCATGTTTATAAATGCACCATGTGCATGCCTGATCCCCATGGAGACCAGAAGAGGGCATCAGACCTCCTGGAACTGGAGTTAAGGACAGTTGTTAGTTGTTAGCTGCCATGTGGGTGCTGGGAAGCAAACCCAGGTGCTCTGGAAGAACAGTAAGTGCTCTTAACTGCTGAGCCATCTCTCCAATCCCAATCCCCCTCTTTTTTACTTTTATTTTTTGAGACAGGGACTCATGGAGTCCAGACTGGTATTAAACTCACTAAGTGACTGACTATAACTATCTCTGCCTCCCAAGTACTATTGCCAGCATCTGTCACCATGTCAGGCTTAAAATTTAACATATTTGCAAATGTGGATAGGCAATAGTTTCTTAGACATGATAGTAGCAAGGCACAGGCCTCTCCCTCCACCAAATTTAAACTTCATCAAATTATTATTCTTTTTATTTCATATGACACCCATTAAGAAAGTGAAAGGACAGCTAGAGAGCTGGCTCAGTTGTTAAGAGCACTGGCTGCTCTTGTAGAGGACCTGATTTGGTTCTCAGCACCCACATGGCAGTTAACAACAGTCTATAACTCCAGTTCTAGGGGATCTGACATCCTCCTCTGGCCTCCATGGTATACTTACATACAAGCAGGCAAAATACACACATAAAATAAAAATAATAAATGAATAAATGTTTTTTTTTTTTTTTTTAAGATGGGCTGGAAAGACGGCTCAGAAGAACACTGGCTGCTCTTGCAGAGGACCCAGATTCAAGTTCCAGTACCCACATGGTAGCTAACAATGGTTTATAACCCAGTCTCAGGGGATCCGATGCCCTCTTCTGGCCTCTGTGGCCACTGTATGACACAGGTGCACTTACATACATACAGGTAATACACTCATACCCATAAAAGAAAAAAAAAATTTTTTTAAAAGAAAGCCAGGCACGCCTTTAATCCCAGCACTTGGGAACAGAGGCAGGTGGATCTTTGTGAGTTCAAGGCCAGCCTGGTCTACATAGTGAGTTCCAGGACAGCTGGCAGCAGGTAAAGGTGCTTGCTGCCAAGCCTGACAAACTGAGTTCAATTCCTGGGACCCACATGGTAGAAACAGAGAACTGACTCCCACAAGTTGTCCTCTGACCTCCACATGTGTTTTCTGGTACACTTGCACACCCCTGCACATGTTCATACCATAAATAAATAAATGTAATAAAATTTTTCAAAAGAAAGACAATGAGAATAGAGACTTAGGGTGATAGCTGGTAGGGAAAAGCACTTGCCATACAAGCATGAGGAACTGAGTTCAAATTCCCAGAACCCACATAAAAAGCCAGATGCATAGCACAAATGTCTGTAATCACAACACTCTTACAGAAAGAGAGAAGGCAGAACCAAGATAACCTGGCATACACAGCAGGAAAACAACAACCACCACCAGAGACTGTCTCAAACACAGTGACAGGCAAGGACAGATACCCAAGGTTTTCCTCTGACCTCTACACATGTATCCTGTCACACTTTCACCTACATTCACATACATAAACACACACACTCACACACATCAAAAGGGAAGGGAAGAAGGAAGGGAAAAGAGAGAAAGAGGGACTAGAGGGATGATTTAGTCAGCTCAAGTGCATTCCTTGCGAGCACAAGGACCTGAGTTTGATCCCCAAAACCCATGAAAAAAATGCTGAGCATGTGGCACAAGTTTGTAATCCCAGTGCTGGGAAGGCTGAGACAGGAGGATCCCTGGAGCTTTCTGGCCAGCCAGCCTCACCTACTTGGCAACCTTCAGGCCAGGGAGAGACCCTGTCTCAAAAAACAAGGTAGTCAGCCCTGAGGACTGACACCAGAAGTTGTCCTCCTGGCCTCTTCCCTGTGCATCAGCATTCACACACACTTGTACCCACATACACACAAACATGTGCATTAAAACAGAAAGTGGGGCTAGAGGGAAGTTTCAGTGGTTAAGCGTACTGGCTCCTCTTACAGAAGACCCAGGTTCCGTTCGCAA
>NW_008353267.1:0-4770 GCF_000622305.1 Nannospalax galili | reverse complement strand
CTTACATACATGTAGGCAAAACACTCATACACATAAAATTTTAAAAATTAAGAAATCAAAAAAAAAAATTAAGTGAAGGGTCTGGAGAGAAGGCCTCATGGTTAAGAGCACTTGCTGCTCCTGCAGAGGACCCAGTTCTGTCCCAGCACCCATGTCAGGTGACTCACAATTGCCTGTAACGCCAGTTCCAGGGTATCTGGATACCCAGGGTATCCAGGGTACCCCCTTTTTTCTGTGTGCACTTGTATTCATGGGCACATGCCCACACAGTGACACACAACTAAAAATAAGAAGTGAAGAAAGGCTTGGGGATGTAGCCCAGTGGTAAAGAGACTGCCTAGCATGTTCTAAGCCCTGGATCTGATACTCAGTACTAAGGGGAAAAAAAAGATTTATAAAGAAGCGAGGTACATGCCTATAGTTCCAGTTAGGAGACTGAGGACTGTTTAAGCCCATAAGTTCAAGGCCACTCTGGGCAACATTAGCAAGATACTGTTTCAAAAATAGATAACCCATATGTTGGGAGAAAATACTTTCAAATTATATATCTAATAAGGGTCCAATATCCGTAAAACATAAATATTTAAAATTCAAAAATAAAAATAAGCTGGGCATGGTGGTGCACGCCTTTAATCCCAGCACTTGGGAGGCAGAGGCAGGCAGATCTTTGTGAGTTTGAGGCCAGCCTGGTCTACATAGTGAGTTCTAGGACAGCTGGGGATACAGGGAGACCCTGTCTCAAAAAGACTAAATAAATAAATAAATAAATAAATAAAATAATAAATAAATAAAAATAAAAGGACAAATAATAAAATTTAAAATGGGCAAAGGGGCTAGGTGTGGTAGCACATACCTGTTTTCCCAGAACTCAGGAGGCAGAGGCAGAAGAATCACCTCAAGTTCAAGGTCAGTCTGGGCTATATAGCAGGTTCTAGTACAGTCAGGGCTAAAAGCAAACAAACAAATGGCATGATGCTACAAGCCTTTGATCCCAGCACTCAGGAGGCAGAGGAAGGCAGATCTCTGTGAGTTCAACAAACTTAGCAAGTTAGCAAGTTCCAGGCCAGCTGGGGCTACATAATGAGACCTTGTTTCTACAAAAACCAAACGAAACACAACAAACAAAAAACCAAATAAATGAAAAATAATTTCTACAAAGAAGATAGGCAAATGACCAAATAAGCATATGAAGAGGCTCAGCATCTGTAGTCATTAGGGAAATGCAAACTAAAGTCACAGTGAGAAACGACTTCACATTCACTATAATTATAACCACTATACTAAAAAAGGCAGTAAGTACTAGCGAAGATACGGGGACAATGTAACCCTCACACACATTGCTGCTGAGACTGTAAAAGATGCAGCTGACTTTATTAGAAAACAGCCTGGAATTTTAAAAAATAAAACAACAAAAAAATTTTTTTGGTCCTTTTCAGACAGGGTCTCCCTATAGCCCCAGCTAGCCTGGAACTTGCTATCTAGACCAGGCTGGCCTCTATTGCTGTGATTAAAGCTGGGATTAAAGGCATGTACCACTACACCCAGTCATGGAAATTTCTTAAAAGTAACTTCAAAGAAGCTAAGTGTGGTGGTGCACACCTGTAATCCTAGCACTTGGAAGGTGGAGTTCAAGGGCAGACTCGGCCACATAGAGAGTTTGAGACCAATCTGAGCTACATGAGACCCTTTTCAAAACAAACAAGGCAAAAAAGTGACATTAAAGAATTAAAGTTAACACCAAGAATTTTGCTCTTATTGCATATACACAGGAGAAAAGAAACACATGCTCATATAAAGGTCTGTACAATGGTTTATAAATGTATATACCAAATGTGTTTATAATTTATAAAGCAAAAAACCTGTAAACAACCCAGATGTCCTAAAAATTTAATAAACAAAATGTGATATATACATACAATCCAGTCATAAAAGGAGCTGAAGTGTCAATTCATGCTACAACAGGGACGAGCCTTGAAAATGTCTTAGTTCAGTGAAAGAAATTAGAGGCCACATGCTTTTTATGGTTATAGTAACATGAACTGTTCAAAAAGGGAGCATCTATAGAGACAGAGGATTAGTGGTTTTCAGGAGCTGGAGAAGCATAGCATGGGGGGGTGACTGCTCATGGACATGGGATCTCCTGTGGGCATGATGAAAATGTTCTAAACTAGACAGAGGTGATGATTGACAAAGTGCTACACTGTGTAGGCTTCAACAGGGTGAGCCTTGCATTATTATGTGACATAACTCAGCACAAAATGTTTGTGTGTGTGCGTAGGCATGTCTACGTGGGAACCTGTGTATGAGCATGTATGTATACATGTGCATAATACATGTGTAGGCAAGGGATCAACATCAAGTGTCATTCCTCAGGAGCCTTCCATTGGGGAGCTGGGGATCATCCTTTAGGTGGCTGGCTGGCCAGTAAGCCCCCAGGAACCTGTCTGTCTTTGCTTCCTCAGTGCTGGGATTACCAACACGAGTCACCATATTTACGTCAGTGCTGAGGATCAAACTCAGGACTTCATGCTCACAAAGCAAGTGCTTTACCAACTGAGCTATCTCCAAGACCCCCAAGTATATTTTTTTTGTAATAATATTGAGTCAGGTACTAAATAGTATTCTACTAGATTTTAATTCTCTGATTAATTGGGAGTATGGGGTTCATATACTACTGGAAAACATAAGATAAAAGAGTTGTTTGAAAAACCAGAAAATTCCCTTACCTTAGACAGTTTTCTAGTTCAATAACTCGTTCAATTAGATCTGAGTTGCCTCTTTCAAGACTCTGATTAAGATTTTTCAAAATGTTAATTTTCATTAGAGAAGCAGTAAGCTCATGAAGGTCCTTGACATCATCTCTCAGGGACATTATCTGTAGCGACTGTGGGGCATTATTTTCTTTGTAATTTTCTAATTCAGTCTTCATCTCTTGCAACGAAGTTTCTTTTAAGAAAAGTTTGCTTTGAAGATTTCTTAGCTAATGAGATGGGAAAAGTATTACTTAAAACAATTTCTTGGTTTTAAACATTCATGATGTTAAATCACTGTGAATATTTAAGTTACACATTATTAGAGAGTAAAATGAAACCTTTCAAATCTATTCCCATAACAGTTTATTCTAATGTTTAAAAGACAAAATTATTTAACTTTTATAAACATTAAAATCATTTGTGTCTAGGTGACCCACTCCTTTTATTTCAGCCTGGGGAGGTAGAGGCAGGTGCAATTTCTGTGAGCTCAAGGTCAGTCTGGTCTACATAGTAAGTTCTGGGCCAGACAGAGCTACATGGTCAGATCATGTCTTAAAAAATAAAATAAGATAAAAAATAAAATAAAATAAATAGGGCTGGTGAAATGGCTCTTTGGGTAAAGGCACTTGTCACCAGCCTGACAACCTGGGTTTGAGCCCCAGAATCCACATGACAGGAGAAAATTGACTTCCACAAGTTGTCCTCAGTTCTCCATTTGTGTGCTATGGCATGGGCATTTCCCACACACACACACACACACACACACACACACAAATAAATTTTTTTTAAAAATTTAGAAATTTAAATATTAAGATAATATATTTTAGGATTGTATTCTACTACAGCAACATATAAAAAGAAACAAACTGCTGGTATATAGGATGCTATCATGAACTTTGAATATATTATGTTTTTATTGTAAGAAGACAGAAAAATTAGATCATATACTATATGATTCTCTTTTATAAAATGGCCAGAATGGACAAACTCATACAGATAGAAAACACACTAGTTTTGCCAGAAGCTAGGAGTCATGGGCTATTGTGAGTGCTTAGGGGTACATAGTTTTTTTTAATTATGAAAACATTCTTTGCCTAAAAATGGTGATGGACATATAACTTGATAAATATACTTTAAAATTCTCATTGTGTGCTGTAGAAATGAATTAGTAGTGCATGAATTTTCAATTTAAAAACATAGAAACAATCTAAGTGTCAAAAGTTCATAGAAAATTAGTTAAATAAAAAATTATGGTAGTCCATATAATAGGATTATACGCAGCATGCAGCCACTAAAGAAATATTAAACAGTGATGAGAAAGGACATGTTATGTAAAAAAGTCAAGGTATTTCATTGCCAAGACACCACTCATTATGATTTGGGAAATAAAAAGCAATAAATATGCAGTTGGATGCATTTCACACATGAGTGTCTATGTATCTGTGTATCCATGCCTCAGCCCATAAGAAATCTTTTAGAAGTAAGTCATCATAATAGCTTAACCATAGACTTGTGCTTTTTTGTTTGATATCTTTTTAAATACATTTAGTTTTTCCTAACCTTGTCCTATTTATCTCTTATTTAGACTTTAAACGGTTTTAGAAGTTATCTAGATTGATTGTGAACCTATATCTTTTTTTCCGTGTGTATCTTAGTCTTTGAAAACCCTCCTAGTCAATTTTGTCTAATAAAATACAGAAAAAAAGAAATTTTATGTAGTGACTTTCTCAAAATCATTTTTATTTTTCATTTTATGAGAACATTACATGAATTCTATGGTTTTTGTTCTTGGATTTCTATTTAAAAGCAATGAACAATGATGGACTTGATATGAAAAATTACTTTCTAAAAGAAATCACAATGAAATAGCCAATATCTCAATAAAAATAACAAAGGATAACATGAAAATATCATCCAAAAGTGAGTGCAGTTTTGTTCTCTGTTGTCATTTTTTGAGCAATATGAATTATGAAAGAAATTTGGATCCATAGCAGGTTTTTTTTTTTTTTTTTTAAAT
>NW_008353266.1:0-1056 GCF_000622305.1 Nannospalax galili | reverse complement strand
TGTGTGCTCAAGAACTAATTGCTTTAATTATGAGTGGATGTTGAATATCTCTAATTTTCTGTGGTATTCTTATAGTCAATTTTAATTTTTTTTCTAATGTTATAACATATATGCTAGCCACATAAAATAATGAAAAGTTTTATTGTTCTTTAATTTTCTGCTTATTATGACTAAATTTTGAATAAAATATCAGTGATTTAGTACATTTTAAAGTCATTAACGATTTTCAAAGATGCAATTAGTTGTTATATTTTACGTGGATGTGTGTATGCCTGAGTATGTATGTGTAACCCATGGGTTCAGAGAGGGCATTGAATCCTCCTTGAACTGTAATTATAGAAAGCTGTGAGCTCCCTGATATGGGTGCTGAGAACCAAAACTGGGTCTTCTGAAGGAACAGTAAGTGCTCTTAACCACTGGGTCACTGTTCTAGCCCCATGCATGATTATTCTGACACATTTCATTGAGCACTTTGGATCTACCATTTAGTACATATGCTCATTTATCCAATTAGAAATCAACCACAGGGACAATGAAGTATCTTTTCAAAGTCGCTTTAAGAAGAAGGAATGTTTGAACCAGGATGCATACCTGGGGAGTCTGACCCTAATGGCCACATGACAGCACATGACAGATTGAGCTTCTTTTGCTTAACAAAAAGTAATTCCTCAATTTGACCAACAGGTGAGAATGTGCTGCCTGGAAAAGCACAACACGTTATCACAGCTTTACAAAAGGAATCTGACAACATTTGAAACTTACACAAATTTTCAGTATGAATTCCATCACTCATAATTTTATTTTTAGTAAAAAAATCAAAAGTAGAGTGGGGCATACTGAGGGTTCTGAAGTAAGAGACACACCCTGCAAATTCCCAGAATGCTGAGGGATTGATACTATCATAGAATAGTCAGTATTACTACATTATTTATTCATAGTTAAGGAAACAATCAACAGAGTTGTACCACTTGTTTATGTGAATGTGATAGAGATGGAGGCATAAAACCACCTCTCCATGCTGCTGTAATGAAGTGAAGATGGAAAAGTGCCTGTTTC
>NW_008353265.1:0-203 GCF_000622305.1 Nannospalax galili | reverse complement strand
TGGAGAGATGGCTCAGTGGTTAAGAGCACTGACTGCTCTTGCGGAGGACCTAGGTTCAATTCCCAGCAACCACACGGCAGCTACGAACTGTCCTTAACTCCAGTTCCAGGAGAATCCAAAGCCCTCTTCTGACTTCTGCGGCATTGCATGATACGGGTGCACTCACATACATGCAGGCAACACACTCATACACAGAAAATAAA
>NW_008353264.1:374957-380058 GCF_000622305.1 Nannospalax galili | reverse complement strand
TCTGGATAGCCGCCGCTGGGTATTTGTGAAGGAAGGACTGGATGATTTCAGGAAGGGCTGCCCGCCTTGTGAAGATGTGGTCATTCGTGGCCCTAATGAGGGCTTCCTCCCCACGATTTCTCATGGAGCTCCTCACCATGACTCCAGGAAGGGAAAGGGCTACCTAGGCCCTCTGTCCCCACTATCACTGTCTCAGCAAGCACAAAGGGACTTTGCGGAGAACACCGAAGCAAACTTGACCCATCATCCTTTGGATCTCTGGCCCCAGGAGAAAGATTTTTCTTCAGGTCACTTATTAAACTTGTTGGAAGTGCTAGATCCTGACCAGAAGTTGGAGGACAAATGGGCTTATTGTGAGGACCACAGAGAATCGATCAAGCTGCAGCCTATGAAGGAGGAATACCCTCAGAAACCGGTCGAGCAGGATCCTCCCAAGTTTCCTGGGTCACTTCGTTATGGTGTGCTTCACAAAAAAAAACCCAAAAAACAGAAAGACACTGATTCTCTTTATTACAGATACATGCCCAAAGGACTCCGTGGCTTCTGTGAATGGGCTGATACATTTGGAGAAACCGGTATTGACGAAGAATACATGATGAAGGAATTTGACATTTTCTCTGAGTGGAAACCAAGCTATGGGGACTCTGCCATCAAGAAAATCAGCCTGCTTCCTTCTGAGCTAAAGTATTTCAGTATGCGGAACAAAGTGAAGGAGATCAGATTCTCCATGGAGGAGTCTAACTTCGAAAGGAAACTCGGAAAACCACATGATCCTTACAAGTCTACCAAGGAGAAGATTAGATATGGAGCATGGTACCTGAAGCCCAACCTGTGGAAAAAGCTAGTAAATGATGAGCCTTTGATTGACCCCAAGGTGTTACTTGAGCTTGAAGGTGGACTTCCTGGTAAACCAGACATCATTGAAGATCTTTATGGAGCAATTGCCTTTAAAGATTTCATCATAAGCAAAGGCTACAGGATGCCAGTTATCCTTGAGAAGTTGTTTAAGAGGAAGGGATGGGATTATGACACTGTTAACACTCCAATACCAAGAGTAGTAAAAGCACATGAACTGATCATGCAGAAAAGGGATGAAGATTATGACGATGGAAATGCCTAAATGGTTTTCCATTTATTTCCTCATTGGCTATATTATGCTCTTATTTCAAATATCAAACAGAATATATAAGATGAGGGTTTCACCATATGTGAGCATCTGTGTTGGACAACACTTGTAAATGTTTCACTTATTGTTTATAAAACCTTTCTCAATGAACTTCTGCTGTCCCTTCACCAACATGTTGTCAACTACGAAGTCAACATTCACATGTACAGTTCTCATGTTCCAGTGTTATTAAGAATACAACATTGTTACTTCAATTGAAAAAACATGCAAAAGTATTAATAAAAGCAGAACTGTTCTTTAAAATAAGTCAGTAATGTTAGTTACTACATAAGATGATGCTCAAAACACTGCAATTTTATTGAATAATAGGGAACTTTCAAAACTCCGGATGAATAAAATACTAATGAAAAATTATAGCAATTAATTTTTAACTGAAACTTGAAATCTATAGACAAATTAATGTATGTCTGTTTGCTTTCCTTTTTTTTTTGCTTTCTTCAAACAGAATAGAGTCTTGATAGTTTCACAGGTAACTGTGAAAGAGAACTAATGTTGATAGTTTCATAGGTAACTATTTTTAAGTGTTTTAGTTTTGAATTCATTTTGGTCCTTACAACCTTTGTACACATATAACACATTTTCAAAGAAATGCACATTTTCATTTATTCCATTTGTATAGGTATGGTGACAACACTTAAGACTTAATATTTTCAAGGTTAAAATACTTTCAGGTATAGGGTTTGGAACTATTTATTGCAGTTCCACAAGGTTTTTCTTACTCTTAATTTCTTTCCTATACAGAGGTTTTAATGCTAATTGTACCCCTGGTCTTTCACATTTATAGACTATGTTTTTCATGTCATATCCAAGAATTTAATTCTAATAACAGTAGCAAGAAAATTTCTTCCCATGTTCTTTTCTAAAAATCATTTTAGTACTAGTACAATTTCAGTTGTTATATGTTCATCTTTAACCAATTTTCAAATTTTTATTTATTTTTGTTTTTTATTTTTTTCAGGATTTCTATGTAGTCCCAGCTGGCCTGGAACTCACTATGTAGACCAGGCTGGCCTTGAACTCACAGAGATCTGCCAGCCTCTGCCTCCCAAGTGCTGGGATTGAAACAGGTGCCCCCAGGCCCAGCGACATCTTTCATCAATTTTATATTGATATTTTTCCCTCTGGTGACAAGTTCCCAGCAACTAAATTGTGTTGAGAACAAACTGGGTACTGGATAAAAATTCGATTAAATAATTAAGAGAAAAGGAGAAAATATTTTAAAATATAAATTTTATTGTTATCCTTCAACATTTTCCTCACATTTTATCAATGCCAACACTTTCTTTTTAATATTTTATTTATTTATTTTCATGTGTATGAGTGTATTGCCTGCATGTGTGTTGTGCAATGCCTGTGGAGGTCAGAAGATGATGTCAGATTCCCCTAGAACTGGAATTATGAACTGTTGTTAGCCACCATGTGAGTGCTGGGAATTGAATCTGGGTCTGCTGAAAGAGCAGCTAGTGCTCTTAATCACTGAGCCATCTCTCCAGCCCCAAGAATTAATTATTTTTTAATATTTATTTTTATTGCATTTTTATTTATTTGTAGTGTGAGTGGTCAGAAGAGAACTTGGGGGAGTTGATTCTCTCCTTTTACCTTGTGGTTCCTGGGGTTTGTACTCAAGTCATCTGACTTGGCAGCAAGTGCATTTGCATGTTGGGCGATCTTGCGGTCCCCTCTCCTTTGGAGATAGGCTTTAAAAAAAATTTATGTGAATGATTATTTCTTGCTTGCATGTATGTAAGTGCACCACATGTGTGCAATGCTGGTGGAGGCCAGAGGAGGGTGTCAGATCCCCAGGAACTGGAGTTAGGGATGGCTGTTAGCCTCCATGTGGGTGCTAGGAATCCTGGTCCTCTGCAAGAGCACCCAGTGCTCCTAACTGCTGAACCACCTGCCAAGCTCCTGGAAAATTAATACGTAGGTCACAGCACGTTTCTGTTCTTGAAGTATGTAATGAAATATGAAATATGAAACAGGAAATATGAAAATATTGGGAACATTCTGTTAACCTACGGTTCCAGCTATGTTTTGTTGCTGTGAGTAACATCATAACCTAAATCCTGGTCCTCTGCAAGAGCACCCAGTGCTCCTAACTGCTGAACCACCTTCCAAGCTCCTGGAAAATTAATATGTAGGTCACAGCACGTTTCTGTTCTTGAAGTATGTAATGAAATATGAAACAGGAAATATTAAAATATTGGGAACATTCTGTTAACCTAGGGTTCCAGCTATGTTTTGTTGCTGTAACATCATAACCCTAAGCAACTTAGGGAAGAAAGGGTTTATTTCATCTTATAGGACAGTCCATCTATAGAGGGAAGCCAAGACAGGAATTCAAGACTAGAGTCTAGAGGCAGAAATTGAAGCAGAGACCATGGAGGAATGGTCCTTACTGCATTGCCTCCGTGTCTTGCTGAGCTATTTTTCTTACACAGCCCAGACCTACTTGCCCAGAGATGGCACTGCCCACAGAGGGCTGGGTCCTCCTACATCAATTAATAATCAATGAAATGTCCGACAGGCATGCCCTATGGCCAGTCTGGTAGATGAAATTCCTTAATTAAATTGATTTCTTTCGGATGATTGTAGGTTTTTTTAAATTTTTTTATTTATTATTTTTATTTTATGTGTATGCGTGTATTGCCTGAGTGTAGGTAAGTGCACCCGTGTCGTGCAAAGCCCATGGAGGACAGAAGTGGCTGTCGGATCCCCTGGGACTGGAGTTATGGACAGTTGTTGGCTGCCATGTGAGTGCTGGGATTTGAACCCAGGTCTTCTGCAAGAGCAAACAGTGTCTTTAACCGCTGAGCCATCTCTCCAGCACTGTAGTTTTATCAAGTTAACCAAAAAGAACCAGCATACCTAGGATGAGAAGGAGGGTGCTTTAAAGTAGAATATGCATTCAAAGTTCTCCAGTGTCATAAACCGTCGTGTTTATTCAGAATACCTGGAAAAACTAAAGGTGAGTTTTCTCTAAACAATGGGAAGTTCATGATCCTTTCCTTTCCAGAAAATAATCCCTCAGTGGTGACTACAACACAGACATCTGGGGTACCATTGAATACAAGATAGAAACAACTGGGAGCCCATTACCCACCAGACTTTGTCCCTTATGGAGGGATTTCTTAGCTTGCCTTGGCAAACATGCATAGTACATGCAGGGATTTTAAACAATTTGAATATGTTTCATACAGTTTAAAGTCTGTGAAAAACCCCAAATGATGTAAAAATATAATAAACAAAGCCATGTAGGACTGTTATAGATGCTTTAACTGCCTATATTATTTACTTGTCATTCTTTCAGTGTTTTTGCATTTTTATCCACTTGACATTAGTTTATAACTTATTCTTTACATCAAATTGTTGGTGCATCTGTGCCCCTAAGTTATTTTCTCATTCACAGCATCAACATATGCACAAAATCGTTTTGTGACGAGAATTAATGAAAAATATTCTTGGTAGAAAAGAGATAGGGAGCTGGAGAGGTGGCTTAGTGTTAAGAGTGCATATTTCTCTTGCAGAGAACCAGAATTTGGTTCCTAGACCCCATATTGGGCAGCACACAATTGCCTATAGGTAGCTTCAGTTCCAAGGGATCCAATGCCCTCTTCTGGACCCTGTGGGCACCTGCATTCACATGTTCACAAACTCACACACAGACATATGCACACATACTAATAATTAAATAAAATAACTGTTAAAAATGAAATCTTGGGACTGAAGAGTTGACTCAGCAGTTAAGAGCCCTGACTGTTCTTACAGAGGACCTGGGTTTGATTCTCAGCACCCACATGGTGACTGACACAGTTCCTGGGGATCCAACACTCTCTTCTGACCTCTGAGGGCATTGCATGACACGGGTGCACTTACATACATGCAGGCAATACACTCATACATGTACAACAAAAA
>NW_008353264.1:372725-374099 GCF_000622305.1 Nannospalax galili | reverse complement strand
ATTTCAGTGTTCAGTGGACTAAAATGGCCTTTTCTAGTTTGTCAGCAAGTGCTGTTTGTCATATAACAAACTTTTGTGGGCACTGGAACATACCTGTACTAATAATTACTTTGTACTATATTTGCTTATTCAGTCACCTGTCACCTCATATAAAATGCATTAAGTAGTTGGTCTGAAATCCTGCACTTCCTCATTGAGATCAGAAATAGGAGGTGGTCTCAACATTTTGACTAAGATGTGCAGTGTGTGAAACGTCATTCTTAGGTAGACTCTGATGAGTGTACCTTATATGTTTGTACTGTAGGTTGGTAAGCTTGAAATAGAATTGTTACTAAAATTAGAATCTTCTCACTGCAGGAAAACTGCTCCTGTTTTCAAAATGAGATACCATGTTATAAATGCAGCAAAACTAATAAAAAGTAGTAATTCCAAAACTAATAGTGTCGAATGAATGAGTAAAGAAAAAGCATTAACCAGCAAAGTTTAATTTTAAATCATGTAGTATTATAAAAAAAAAAAAAAAAAAAAAAAAAAAAAAAACAGACCATCCAGAGTTTTTGTTTGTTTGTTTTTCGATTTTTGTTTTTTTTTAACTGAGATTAATGGTATTAGTATTACTCCAGAGTGGGAGGGACCGCCACGGGAGGAGAGGAGGGCGGGCGTGGGAGGTTGCTAGAGCCTGGTGGGGAGAAGGGCGCCCTGGGGCCCGCGAGGAGCCGCGAAGGGAGGACGGAGAGGACCGGGGAGGACCCGGGAGGACAGGGCGAGGTGGTGGCAGCAGAGGGGCGCGGGGTGGCCGGAGCAGGGGCTCACCGCTGCCGAGCATAGACTCGCAGTGCCAGATGTCCAGGCTGGCGGGCTTCTGGCAGGACTCCCACAGGGACAGGTAGTACTGGTGGTCGGCAGTGACCTAGGACGGGCTCAGCACGGCTCCCAGGTCCAGACACAGCGCCAGGAAGATGCACACGAGCCCGACAGATTTGAACGGGGTGAGCACCGACACGCGCACCTCTTCCATGCAGCTGCCCACAGAAGCCATGCCCCGCCGCAGCAGCCGCCCTCCCCTATGCGCAAGGACGCTGGAGGCTCAGGAGAGTCCAGAGCTCACTACAGACCAACCTGGGAAGAGACGCACCCAGAGACTCAAGCTCTGGCTCCGCACACCCACAACACTTGAGAACAAAAATTTCCAGAGCAATTAGCAGCATTTGCTGTAATGATTACAACCATAGATGCACTATTTTCCTTACATACAGATATTGTCAAAAAAGGATGTTAAAATTTCAATGAATCGTGCTTAAGGCATAAGTGTAAATGGCCTTTCTCCTTTTCCAGCTGTAAAACCATAATTTTTAGGAATTTTACCAGAATACC
>NW_008353264.1:371686-372434 GCF_000622305.1 Nannospalax galili | reverse complement strand
TTTTAGGTCTAGAGTTCAATTAATACAGTTATACAATATTGTACTCAGTATAAACCCTATAAGACATAAAATTAAAAGAGGTTTTAAACTTTAAAAAAGATCTCCATTTCACTATTAAAATATACAGTTTCAAACAGAAAAATTCATTTTTAATATAATTAACACTAAGATGCACATGCGTTTCTAATCTCTATATATCTGATTATTACTAGTCACAGTCGGTTACTTTCTGAGCTCCTTGGCATCTGAGCATGGACATAAAGTCATCAGGTAGATTTCAATGGTAATGTTTTTCACATCTACTAATAATTAAGGAGCAAATTTTTATGCTTTGAAGAATTATTATTATTATTATTTATTTATACACCCACTTCCCAGGTAGCACCCTCCCATAGCCTCCCTCCCCCCACAAGAGCCCTTATACTCTGATATCCCTGCTACTGTCTCCTGTGTTGTGGGCACCCACAGCCATTCCCCACTACTTGCCCTTCTGGTGAGTCTAGCCAGCCTATCTAGAGGTCTTTGTTTTAGGAGGGTCAGCTGTTCCTCATCTAGCAGTAATCAGTTGTCAATATTCCTTTGGATGAGACTGGGATCTGCTCTTCAGTTTCCCACTTCTATGCTGGGTTACTATCTCAAAAGAAGGTGTTGCTTTATGGCCAAAAACTCCAAAGAAGGTATTGCCTGTCTGGCATTGTTGCTTGTTATGTAGCCTTTAGCTATACATATGGACTCTTATGAAATTATA
>NW_008353264.1:370095-371321 GCF_000622305.1 Nannospalax galili | reverse complement strand
TAATGACTGTGTGTCATGTAGATAAATCTTGGGCAAAGACCAGTTGTTCTCAGATAAACCTTACCTAGACATGTATTTCTTGATCTGCTGTGTACAGTTTCTCAGTAGGTTGTAGGAGTAATATGGTTCTCTGTTGTTTCAAAACTAGCTAGGCATTGTTTATCTCTCACATTGTCTCACCCCTCCATCATGCTTTTCCCACTTAAGGTGCCCCATTCCCCCTGTTTCTCCCTTACTAATACGCTTCTCCTATGGTCCTACCTCTCTTGAGCTCCTTCTTTCCCTATATCTTACAGTAAAGGACATATCTTAAGCATCTTGTACAACCCTTGTGGCCTGTGAGTTTTTTCTTAATCAACTTTTAATTCAATCCACTGTACCTCCGTATTGACCTTTTCCTAATAATCTCATTCATCAGAAAATGGACAAAGGTCTGTTAACAACCCTCTGAGATGTAACTTGAGATCCACTAAAATTACACACACACACACACACACACACACACACACACACATACACACAGACACACACACTTTGAAGACACATGTACCTGACTCCTTTGAGAAGCCAATCCTCACGGTCTTGGTTGGATGTGTTTTGTTCTTTCCCTAAGCATATTAATCCCCAAGCTTAAATCTATGTTAACCTTTCTAATAAACTCCAACTCTTGTTGGTACTGAATTGTCCCCAAATCCTTTCTGTGCTGACGTCAAGGATTCAGATTTACAGAATGGAGTTCTCTAAAGTTCAAGGGTACTAACTCCTGGGGCTGCTGGTGACACTTCTGTGCTATGTCTCCTGATGCTCCTTCAGTTGACATTTGGATTTTTCCTAGTACCTGGGCTATTACGTGTGAGATGTTATCTCCCTGTGGTTTTACTTGCTGCTAGGCAGGTATTTTTAGGGACAATCACCTATGCTTGCTGAGGGGGGTCCTGGCACTTTAAATGACCGTTAGTCCTCTTTCCAGCTGCCCTTTTGCTTCAGATAAGGCCTTCCAGAGAAATCTGTAGTGAAAGAGCCCAAATCACCATGTCACACTTAACTCACTGTTGTAGGTCAGGGCTTCTTAAACACTTTCCATATGTGGCCCCTTCTCATCTGAGAGCTTGTTACATGAGCCTGAGTATTTCAGTATAGTATGTCATAGCTATGCAAATCAATTATAACATATTTACTGATAATAAGTCCCAAATATCTTTATTTAAAAATTCTTTGGTATACAT
>NW_008353264.1:365697-370024 GCF_000622305.1 Nannospalax galili | reverse complement strand
GGTCTACATAGTGAGTTCCAGGACAGCTGGGGCTACAGGGAGACCCTGTCTCAAAAAGACAAACAAACAAAATATCTTTATTTAAAAATTCTTTGGTATACATATAACTTTGCATTTATTAAAGATGAAAGGAAATTTGTATACTAATGCAGTGAATTAAATGAATTAAAGAATTAACTCTTGACTAAATATTTGATACTCAGGTTATAGAACATTTTCAATGTTTTTTAGAAATGAGTGACATTATGATTTTATGGTATTCAATGCTGAGAACGCTGCTTCGCATAAAATGGCAGAGGGGTGTTTAGGGCCAGTTCAGAAATTGTTTGAAATTCTGTCCTAATTCCAACCTAAATTTCATTTAAGAGAATTTTAAGAAACTCACATGGAAATTTAAAAAATGGAACAAAATTTCCAACATAATCTAAAGATACCCAAATTTAACACTTACATGCTGAGAAATGGCATTAGGAAAATATCGAAAGTCCTTGTTTACTATAAAGTATGTTTCTATCATAACAAAAAACTTAGCTTGTCCAATAAAATCATTGTATTTCCTAATATACAATGGTCTCGAATTTGAGCTGAGTCATTTCAGGCAATGTGTGTTGGTGTGTTGCGTGACAGCATGTGTGGTGCAAAGTTCACGTGCAGTGTGTTCAGAATCAAGGCTGCAGTGAAGTCATGCAGTACAGCACAGGTGAATGCTGCCAGAAACACTGAGATTAATATGTTTTATTTCTGAATTCATCTTGGTCCTTGTGCACTCAGAAATGTTTTACTATAGCCAAATTTTTCAGGGCTTCCACATTCAGATAAAGACCATAATTTAAGAGGTTGTGCTCTAGGTGACCAAAAGTAAATTTTGCTCATTATAATACTAATTGCAATAGTTTTTCTTACATTTGTAAATTAGAGAACTTGCAGCTTTAGTTTATTTCTCTATAATTATGATTATTATCTAATTATCCCTACATCGTTCAAAAAGAACCAAGGTAATAGGGCTTCTGAAACTGCTCAGAGGCTAAAGCCTCCTTCTGTTAAGCCTGAAGACCTGATGCTGCCAAGCCTGAAGGCCGGAGTTGATTCCCTGGTTCCACTTGATGTAAGAAGAAAACTGACTCTCACAAGTTGTCCTCTGCCCTGCATACATGTACCGTGACATGCAGGCCAGATGCATGCACACACACACACACACACACACACACACACACAAATGAATATATAAATAAGTATTTTAAAAGATGAAAGAAAAAGAACTCTAGAGTACTCCTGAGCTCTCCAAACCCGTTTCTTGACCTCTTAATCTAACTGCCTTAAAAACAGTTCCATTGGGAACATTGAAAATGTCCAGACAAGGACCATGGATGCAGATGACCATGTTTGTGATATCTCCTTCTGCCTGGATTATTTTTTTATCTTTGTGTCTGCACTGTGTATGCACATGTTCATACACATGCTCATGTATGTGAATTTGGGTTCATGCATGCCACGGCATGTATGTGGAGGTCAGAGGACAGTTTCAGGTGTTGGTCCTTTCCTTTCTTGTTTAAGGGAGGCTCTCTTATTCACAGCTGTGTACACCAAGCTAGCTGACTACGGAGCTTTTGTTGATCCTCTTCTCACCAACTCCCACCTCACTTAAGAAGTAAGGGATTACATATGTGCACTACCTTGTCTGAGCTTTGGGGGATTTGGACTCTGGTCTTAAGGCAAGCATTTTACCCACTGAGCCATCTCCTTAGCCTTTCCTGAAAATATATTTGTGGGTTTATAATATACATTTAAAAGTAATTGCTTAAAAATTTTATTGAATGTGGCTGTTCAAGTGAAAAAAATGGGTTTTCCCTATATATTCTATTATTTCCTTTTAATAATTTCCTTTTTCAGTCAGCGAATAATGTTCTTTGTCATTATTCCCTTAATTTAAGTACCTTTCCCTGCCAATCTTACAACGAACCCCAAACCCCACACTTATTTCGCTTCATTTTATTCTGGGTTACTATCACCTGTTTCTTTGAGTTATTTCATTCTGCATTGTTCTACTCACACAATTCTCCCAATACTACCTTCAGAATTGGAAAAATAAACTATTTTGACTAAAAAACACCGATTTTTTCTCACATATCCATTCCTCTACTAAAGTTTCTAACCTTTACACAGTATAATGCATATTAACCATACTTAGTATCCACTTTAAAACCATAGAAAGCAGAGTAGGTGTCCCTTGATAGGACTCCTATATTAAACCTCACCCACCCAGGGCTCAGAAACCATTGTAGAAGAGGAGGCACATGCCTTGTGACAGGCCGAGACACCCAGAGCCAAGTGACCATGGACAGAACCGTTGGAAACTGTGACCTAAGATTTATCTTTATTCTAATTATTTTTTTCTCAGGAATTTTATCACAGTGATGAGAAAAATAAGTTATCTAAGATGCTACCTGCTTATATTCAGTGGTAACATTCAGAAACACTCTCTGAGGGAAGATACCACTGGAGCTGTATAAGGTTTGTGAGGCCTCGGACTTGTTTAGGGGGGTGTTTCCATCACACTCTCATAATTGTGGAGTTTTTTTTTTTTTTTTTTTTGATTGAAAGACATTTTTTTTCTAAAAAAAAAACAAAACAGTTAATGTTGCCATTGGGCTTGTGCACATCTTCTTGTCTTGTGCCTGTGTGGGATAGGAATGGGTTTGTAGATAGATCCTTATGGGGTGCTATGCCTGTTTCTGTAGAATGCTAAGGGTTTGAAAATATTGCCATTATGGTATAGTAAAAATAATTAAACAAAATGATCCAAAGTATTTGAAATATAAACACAAAATTAGTGAATTTAATCCCAGAGTATAGACATATAAATTATCTTAATTCTTTCTGTGCATTTTGTCTGTGTTTTCAAAATTTTATATATCGATCATTAATACAATAATAAAATTATATAAAAAATCAGGGCAGAGTATATTATCTCTTCTTTTAATGTGTTTGTGGGCTTGGCAGACAAGGCATATAGATCTATAGTAATGTTTTCTTTATTATCATGCTACGTTGTAGATACAAAGTAATACTGAAACCTTGGTTTACAAGACATCTATGTCTATGTTTCTTATTGGAATCTGCTACATTCATATTGGGTAATGTTAAAGTTTTCAAGAATTAGCATTTCATTTCAGCTATCATATAATAAAATTTTTGTTGATAATATTCTCAAAAGCAAAACAAAATTATTGATATTAATTGACAGGATGAGTTGAAGTAATTTTCATATATTTAATACATTACACAGCAAGAAATAATGTAGTTTTGTAACTCGTTGCCCGATGGAAAAATTTTGAAACAATGAACATTTGGCAGGAGGGACAGCTCAGCTGTTAAAAACACTGACTGCTCTTGCAAAAGACCCAGGTTTGGTTCCCAACACCCATATAGAAGCTAGCAACCACACATAACTCTAGTACCAGGGTATCTGACACCATCTTCTGGTATCTATGGAAATTGCATGCCATAGGCATACTTGCATACAAGCGGGCAAAATACTCATAAGAATAGAAAATAAATAAAAAATTTAAGACTTCACTTATCAGGGAACTGGAACAACTCGACTGTTAAAATCACACTGGCTACTCTTGCCAAGAAACTGGGGCTCAATTCCCATCACCCACATGGTGGCTATAAACCATCTGTACCTCCAGTTTCAGGGAATCCAATGCCCTCTTCTGACCTCCATGGTCATTGCACTGTCAACATGGGTGCACTTACATACAGGCAAGCAATACAGTACAGAGATAAAATAAAAATTATAAATAATAAAGAAAATACTTTTAAAAGACTTCACTTATGAAAGTCATTGATATTTTCTAATGGAAGAAGCAATGTGAAAGACCATAGGATAACAGCATAAGGTAAAATGTGAGTATAGGTCAAACAAGCTGAGTTATGCTTTGGGCAAACTGAAGAGAATTAAAGGCATTCTTAATAAATTCTCTAACTATAAAATATTCATTGCTGCCTGCCCTCAGGCCTCTCTTGGGGTAAGTCTATCGCGAAGCCTTCCATTCCTTGACACCTCCAGCCGCGTTCACCCTTCCATCTCCCCCACTGTTCTTTACTCCTAGTTTGGGCCCTGTGCCATTCCTAGTCTTGGGGCCCCAGACACCTGGGGAGCCAGTGCTGCTTCCTGACCCTTTTCACCAGGACCGGCTTGGGGCCTTCCTTGGGACCCAGGAGCACTGCTTCTGGACCTGGCCCCGCCCTCACCTCCCTCTACTTCCCTGGTCCTGCAACCCCCGCCAGCCTCTTTCTGGGGCTGACAGCCTCTTTCTGGGGC
>NW_008353264.1:356964-357994 GCF_000622305.1 Nannospalax galili | reverse complement strand
GGGCATTGTTTCTTGTTATGTAGCTTTTAGCTCTACACATGGACTCTTAAAGAATTATATTGATCCATTTAATCTTTGGTTATACTTTCTTCTGGGGTATTTAAGACCATACAGTTGGCCCAGATAAACCAATTTATTTTCACTCTTAAGATCCTTTGAAGATCTGTTCTTCAGGGGTGGTCACACAGGCTTGGGAGAAGCCCTGGCTCCTTTCTTTTACCAGTTCCATCTATGTAAATGAAGATAAGTCAAAGGTCCTGTTTGACTGTGGCTGGCTTCACTTGGAAGTATGGAGGAAATGTTTCCTCTGTGTTGACCCTCCTCTTTGTAGACTGGACACTGGTTCAAGCCCATTTAGTGGGGTCTCCATGGGCTCCTTGATCAAGAGGACAGGTGATGCACCACAGTTACAGGACATCTTGAGAAATGTTCATAGTCCCTTGGAGATTAGTTGACCTAAGAGGGCAAGGAGTAAAAACTGTCCTTTATGTCTCTCTGACCAAATTAGTTTAGGCCTCAAAGTATCACTGTTAGACATCAAGAAGGTTAGTTCCACCAGTCTGGTACTTTTAATTACAATATGCTATGTAGACAAAACCTCTGGGACACATTGAAAGCAGTCCTTACAGGGAAGTTTATAGTTCTAAGTGCCTATATTAAAAATCAGAAAGAACACAAATAAATGACTTAACATTGCAACTCAACACACTTGAAAAGCAACAGCAAATGAAACCCAAACCCAGCACACAAGAAGAAATAACAAAAATCAGGGCAGAAATCAATGAAATTGAAACAAAGAAAACAATACAAAGAATGAACTATTCCAAGAGCTGATTCTTTGAAAAGATAAACAAGATTGAGAGACCACTAGCCCAATTTACCAAAAGAAATAATAAGCTGCTCCAAATCAACAAAATCAGAGATGAAGGGGGAAATATCACAACAGAAACAAGAAAGATACAGAACATTGTAAGGGAATACTTTAAAAACCTATATGCTACTAAATTTGAAAACCTAAAAGAAATGGATG
>NW_008353264.1:342884-356699 GCF_000622305.1 Nannospalax galili | reverse complement strand
CAAAGATGCATCTCTTTCAAAAGTGGCTGCAAATTTTTAGGTTTACAGTTGAACTAATACAGTTATACTATATTGAACTCAGTATAAGCCCTGTAAGACATAAAATTGAATGAGTTTTTAACCCTGAAAAAAGATCTCTATTTCATTCTAAAATATACTGTTTCTTACAGAAAGACTCATTGTTTTTGCTACTAATGCTGAGATGTTGGCGCATGTGTCTCTAATCTGTATGTATCTAATTATTACTAGTCATAATCGGTTGCACTTGGATCCTTGGCGTCTGTGTATGTCTATAAAGTCATCGGGTAGATTTCAATGGTAATGTTCATCACCTCTAATAATTAGCATGATGTAAATTTCCATGCTTCATTTTTAAAACTCGTATTTCCAAGTCCAATATTTACCAATTTTGCCACAGATTTCATTGTATTTATAGCCTCTCCATCTCAATCTCTAAAAGAGATCAAATAAAAAAAATAGATGAATGAAAGATGAAAGCAAAACAAAAGAACTTGCAATCTAAAGTTTCATCCTTCATGAATATGTTCAGTTTTTTAAAAATTTAAGAGTTATTTTACTTTTGACAGCAAATGAATTGTCCTGTCTGTCAAATTTTGAATTCAAATCCCACTTTTGAATCATATCTACTTCATTCATATCCTTAACGCAGAGTGACTAACTTAGGTAAGAAATCTCAGCTATCGATATACTTCACTGCATGATATTAAAGACTGAAGATCAATATTTCAGTCATTTTTTAGCTGTGTTTTAAAGGAAAGTTTCCATACATGAGAAATATCATGTGATACTTTTATTCAGCGTTTGGTTTATTTTACTTGACATTATATCCTCCAGTTCCATCAATTTTCCTACACATGACATTATTTCATTCATCTTTGTTGCTGAAAATATTTGTAGCATATATGTACCGTGTGTTATTTGTACATTCATCTGTTAACATCCTATGAGACAATACAACCCTATTCATTGATTCCCCCACCATTTATGTCTCCCTGTGCTAATCTGTCTTAAATCATACAGCCCCAGTCAACATGTCTACCCTTTCTGACTTTCCTCAGTCACAGTGGAAACAGTGACCACAGATGACGTACTTTGGAATAAAGATATTTGTCTTAGATTTTGAGTTGGATCTACGTATATAAAGCTACTTGTAAATTATAGCTAATACTATGAATAATGCAGTCTAAGAAAACACCATAACTTCTATTTGTTGGGCATTTTCAACAGACTTTGTGCTTGATAACTGTGGAATTATCCAAATTGTGCATTTGTATTTCACTTGTGGAAAGGTCAGTTCTGAAATTCTCTTTAAGCCTGTTTTGGCAGGGTGCTTACTGAACCTAATCAAAATTTTTATTTTGATTCTTATTCATATTTGAATCAAATAAGCTTAGGAGTATAAAATGAAATCAGGAGAGATAGCTCAGCTATTATGAACACTGGCTGCTCTTGCAAGAAGGATTAGTTTCAGTTCTCAGCACCCACATGGCAGCTAACAACTGTCTGTAACTCCAGCTCCAGGGGATCCAATGCTTACTTCTGACCTCTGTGGACTTTGCACAACACCGGTGTACTTACACACATGCAGGCAAAACATTCATACACATAAAAATAAATAAGTGAAGAGTGAAAATGAGATATTACTAGTGAAGGCTTTA
The DNA here is from genome assembly GCF_000622305.1 of Nannospalax galili. Lineage (NCBI taxonomy): Eukaryota > Metazoa > Chordata > Mammalia > Rodentia > Spalacidae > Nannospalax > Nannospalax galili. Next base: position 355,020 of record NW_008353264.1, on the reverse strand, counting down.
TTTACATGTAACTTTGGAGTTTGAGCTTCTCAGTTTAGTGCAAAGGGGTTAAAATACTTATGCTTTTCTTGTGAGAAATTCAAAACAAATGCTCACTATGTACTTATAAAATCCAAAAATGTTAGAGATAATTGAATGGTTGTTTACACTAAAGTTACTGTACAGAATCATGAATTTTCCCCAGCTTCATAAACAAGTATTATGAAAACATTGAAGTTTTACTAACACGAATCTTAAGAGTTTGCATATTTCAGAATGACCTGATGTGTGCACAGAGCCATTGATTAATACATCTTCATTCACTGGATGAAAATCATTTAACTTTGAACTGCAATAGTTATTTGATTATTTTTCATTTTTTAATAATCAAAATAAAATTTTATGTTAAAATGGTTATTTTAAAATACCAGTAGAAGTACATTAGTTGTATGTAATTGAACAAAGCTGAACTTTTAGGGTTAAAAATTATGATTTAATCTTACTTTGACATTCTATAAAGAGCACGGTAGAAACAATCTTTTTTTGCTACAATAAATTTCCATACAGACCTAAATCACAGATGGGAATTATACTAACTTGTAGTTCTATCTTTTCTAAGTCCTGAGATTCTGGCGGGGGCAAGATTGTTAGAAAGCCTGTTGACATTTACTATAGGAAGAACTTTGTCTCTTAGAAATGGCAGAAACACAAACACTGATTACTGTGAAAACCAGTCACTGAGTTATGGCTTCTAAATTTATTGATAGAACAGGTATTCATGAGAATTTTCAGTGCTTCAGAACTATTTCTTTGCATATTGCGAAGCAAATCTGAAGAGTTTTATGGTACTATTGCTTAGTCATCTCAGGTTAATAAATTGTGAAAGTATGAATAAAGATATATTGGCCTAATAAAAATAATGGAAATAAGGTGGGAAGGTCTAAGTATCTGATTTTATGAAAGTATTTGAAATAAAATAATTCCAGAGAATTAAAATCCACATAAGATTTTTATGAAAACTTAATATAACAGATATATGGCATATATACCAATGAGAGCTGGTTATTTGTAAAGTGTATGAAATTTTAAAGTTTTTTCTTTTGTTTTAGTATTTTTGTTGAATTTTTGCGATTTCCAGACAATATAATTTGATGACATTTATATCCCCTGTCCCATCCACTCCTCCCTACATGCCCTCCCCACACTTAATTCAAAGTACTCTTTCTGAGTAATAAAGCCTATAGAAGTCTAACATTTTAAAGTTTTTTTAAAAAATCATTTGTATTTCTAATTATTAAGGCGTGACATAAGTTTTGTAGAATCATTGAATTTTTGATGAAACAAATAAGTAAATCATTGTGGCCCTCATATCTACCAGCCTCCAAAGCACTAAAGGGCATTTCAATAACCTGTGAATTCATTAGTTTATTCTTACAGAGAAGCCTGACAAAACCCTGTGCATATTTGATAAGCTCAGCTTCTGCTTTTTTGTGTGCTTTCTCTTCCAAAAAATTTTAATAACACAAAACCACTCAGGTAGAGACAGAATTCTCTAAGGAGTTAGGCTAATGTTGGATCTTAAACATCTTTCAAATATCTTCTGGTAGATCTAACGAAAAGATGTAGTCACAAATACTGGCTACTGTGATTTCCACAAAACAGAGTATACACTACAGAGGCCTTGGGCCACTCTTAACTTCAGTAGAGGTAACATTGGAAAGACCTTACCAGTCTCTTCTCACTCCATTTAGTAGTTATGCACTCATTTCTTAGTTGAAAATTATGACATATCATATCTCATTTTACTACTCTGGATAATGAACAATGCATAAGGAGCTAGTACTATAAGCCTGAGACATTTCCATGATTGCCAATTTTTGTTAAAGGGAGAGAGAAAATTGCTGCCTTTCCTTTTTATTCTTAAAAGAATAGAATTCATGGGGTGTCCTTATATATGAAGAAACTGAACTCAAATTTGAGTAACGAATGTCACAAAGAACAGCATCTAGCATTGCTGGAATTACACTGATTGGTGAGCCAGGACTATCACAATAAAGTCCTGAGGACATGCATTGAGAGTCATTCAGGACTGATGTTTCAGCATCTCCAAAGGGAAAACTCAAAGTACAAAAGCCATGCAAAATTGTCAGCATCTAAGCAGAATAACATACTGTCCTGAATACTATAAAATCTTTAGTCCCTTTAAGTGTTCCACAGCCTTCATGGCAAGGCAGTAAGAAAAGAAGAAAGAAGTATGGTTTCTTTAGCCACAAACTTTGGCATGATTGTTAAGTCAAGAACACCACAGCTGTTCTATGAAGAGGACTCTGAACAGTCATCTACTTGAGCACTTATCTTTGCCATATTTCTTAGATTAAGAACAATAAAAGAACAAATGGTGTTCCTCTAAAGTGTTAAAATAAAATGTGTGACTCCAATTTAAATTGTAGAAGCACTTTGGTCTTTTTTTTTTAAGCACTTGTCTTCCTTAATCTTGTCAAGCGCATGAAAACCAAGAGACAAAACTATTAAACTGAAAATAAAATAAGCAAACTTTTGCATGGTTTATGAAGGAGACATAGATCGACTGACTAGGGGTTCCACATGCTCTCAATCAATACTGGGCACTGCCGCTGGTCTTGGTCACCCACCAGAACTTCATGGTATGATTCTATTGTTGAAGATACTACATATATGAGCTGTAGAAAAAAAACAAGAAGAAATCAAGCTTCATCTCCACTGGCTAACTTTCACAGTGCTAAAAGCTGTTATGCATGCTACTGGAAGAGAAAACTAATCAACAGCCTTGCCTAGTTGTGAATCCTGCATGCTTCAACAGCAACTGGACTGTCAAGATATTACCAATGGTGCATGAATATTGTGGGGTACCCAATCACACTCCAATTGAATTTACAGTCTGCTTCATAATACAGAGCCCATATCTGACATTGATATCAGGCCTAGGAACCTCTGTCTAAACAGGACACTGGCCCTAGGGGGAGAACCTAATACTATTTGTTCTGCTAAATAGATATAGTATTAAAGCACATCCTAATGACTTATCATTATGCCCATAATTTAATGCATCTGTCAACTCTCACCAGAGAGAGCCCTTAAACAGCAGATGGTGATAAACACACCCACAACTGGCTAATGTGCAGATAATAAGAGATGACAGAATAATTATCCCTGAATAAGACACCTATATCAAACTTCCGCCTTGCAATTTCCAAGGATCATTTCAGATTAGGGAGTGGAAAGATTATAAGAGCCAGAGGTGGGGGATGACCACAAGGAAACAGAATTTTCCAGACAACTGGTCAGTTACTCATATGAACTTATGGCAATAGTGATAGCATTATTCATAAGTTCCACGTAGGCTCAAACCAAGTATAATTCTAAACTAACATAGATGTGAAGTGGGTAAGAAACCCCAGCTCTACCTGAGGAACTACTGTGAACCAGTGGCTGCTGGGAAGGGGAGATTTAGTCTTTTTTAAGGGTGGGACTCTTGGTAGGTTGACCAGGCTCCAGTGGATGGATCCACACCCAAGGGTATTTGGGGACACAACATTGACTCTATACTCCATAATGTGTATATAACAGAGTGGAGATAGGGGAGGATATATAAATACAACAAAATATTTTTATGAAAATCACAAAAAATCAATGAAAACAAAAAAATAGAGATTTTATTATGTCTTTGAAAAAATTTTTAACTCTTTTGATTTTTTTTTGACATGTGTTAGTGATATGCCTACGTGTTTGTAAGTGCACCTGTGTTATGCAGTACTCAGGGAGGGCAAAAGAGGGCACCAGATCCACTGGAACTGGAGCTTCAGACAGTTGTTCCCACCTTGTGAATGCTGGGTGCTAGGAATTGAGCCCTGGTCTTCTACAAGTAATGTCAGTGCTCTTAACTGCTGAGGCATCTCTCCAGTCCTGTATTATTATTCATATGTAACATACTGTTTGTGAACTTAGTCAATGGAAATTTCATAATGTTGTTAAACAAAGAATATTCTAGCACCTATGCACCTAGGTAACTTTATTTTTATCCATAAAAATTGTTTTTCTGCTTTTTGAGACTACGTAATCAAATTTGTGTTCAGAGATATATAAAAGTGCCACTACTGCATCGATGTTGTATGCTGTGCTGGCCTTTGATGTGGTTATTTGGTTTTGAAGCTGGTGTTCGAGCATCAATTGATGTTTTCCCTTGGCATCTTCATACTGCTCTCTAAAGCTGTGAGATCCAGGACTATCATAGATATGCAAGTCCATTGTACCTAAACTGGCCATTCTATTCTTCAATACTGGGTAGGCAACCTCACTATCCAACTTGGTGGTACCCCTAGGATGAACGTTCTGGATCTTGGATGGATCCTTCAGAGTCGAGTCCGACTTTGGAACATGTCCCTATGGATGGACTGAGATCTTCCCTCTGGGCTTGATTTTTGTCTCAGAGTGGCCATTTGATTTCATTGCAGGAAGAAATAGGGGTATTATGAGAGTGAGATGGGATGAACAGATAGGATCGGTATAATGGGAATTTAATGAGCATGAGGCCATAAAGTCCTGTATGGCTGAAAGGATATTGGAGGACTACAAAGACAGTGAGGGGGATCCTTAAGGGATATGAGGACAGGGGCATAATGGGTTGTTATGACCACTTGGTCTGTATCCCATAATGGGGGACTGAGCTGGTTGGGGAGCCCAGGATTGCCCAGGTTTAGTGGTGGAGTTGAAACTAGTCCAATATTGGATATAGAGAATGAAGAGAGTCATCTATAGTCTATGAAAGACATCACATGCTAGAATGGGAGTGAGGCAGGAAAGAAAAACAAAAAAATGAGTGAACGACAGTTCACCAAAAGTGTAGAGAACCATAAAGGAAACAGGAAGGCAAAACACTGTCCCAGAAGGGAGAGTCCCCAGAACCCAGAAATACTGGAATAGTGTTTGGCCTTTCTGTTTCCTTTATGGTTGACACTGGGTCTAGTTTATATGTCTTAACCCAATTTGCTGGCCCTCTTCAGACCTCGACCACCATGACCGGGTTTGGAGGTACCATAGAAACCCCAGATGAACTCCCAAGTTCTCTGCAGCTTTGGCTCTGTAACTGTCCAAATTGCACAATTATATCATGGATGATCCCTTTGCCTCTGGATCCTGGCCACAACTATGCTCATCATCTTCAAGTCAAACAAAATTATTCTCATGTAACCCCTTATGGTTTGGACAACCCACAACCTAAATGTCCTCCTGAGTCACCAGTCTCTCCTTTACCTTTCTCCTTCTCATTCACAACTTATCCATTCCCAGCACCTCAATCCCCACTTTTCCTTCTCACCACTGTCAAGATCAGCTATCATGCTTCTCCTGAATTCTCATTCCACTGATAATACCTTATCCTTGTAGAGTTATCCTCAAAGTAACCCTCAATCCCATCCAGTACATACTTAATACTCACTTTCCTGGGACCCCTTACTAAATAGAGGATAGCTCCTACAGTGAAGAACACTTCAGGGCAGGATGCACTATAATTGAAGGATGCTGGGAACAGGACCATCCCCTCAAAATCATTGAGGGTGGTTCCCTGTTCCCAATACCATTTCCCAACAGGCAGAACTGATCATCCTCACTCTCACCAATACTGGCAAAGGAAAGCTTCACTGAGTCTAAGTAAGCTTATAACATCCGATGTGCTAACATGGTTATTTGGTAAGAGAGATGATCCTTAATCCAAAAGAGAAGTCCTATAATTAAAGGGGTCTCATCCATCACCCCCTTAATGCTGCTAAACTACACAAAGTGGCTGCAGCACTTCATTGTTGAGGACACCAGAAACACCTGCAGAGTTGCCTCCATACTCATTACAGAAATTATTACCAAATTTGCTTGCCCTCTTTTCTATAATCCAGACAATGGGTCCTAATTCATCTCACAGATAACCCAATCAATAGCTGTTTCTCTAAACAAAGAGGAATTTCCACATTTCTTATCACCTCCAGTATACCAGGATTGCAGAAAGAATGAATCACGTTCTAAAAGAGTCCCACTGACCATATTATCGCTAGAAGTCCAACAAGATTGGGCCAAGTTATTTCTCCTTGCTCTCCTGAAGGCTGGATCCCTACTCCAAAAGCCCTTAAACCTGAGCCCTTCAAGCTTCTATCAAGTCGACCACTCACAATCCCAGATCTCTCTATAATGGCCTCAACTAAACTGTCATTACCTTTTCATTCTATACCACCTTGGCCGCCTCCTCTGGCCTTTTTCAAATTAACACTTGCCTGGACCTTTGCTACTCAATCACCCAGATTTCTTTCTTCTCTCTGCCTCATCTTTCTGATCTGGGGCACCATCATTTTGGTGGCAATGATCTCCTGCAGCCTCTCCTTACTTTGTCTTCTCTTGGAGGACTTCCAGAATCCCTACCCTATGCTCCATCTCACTCACATCTTGGCTTCTCTTGTCTTTACTGCCAATCTTAAACAATGCTCCAGACCTAGCTCTAAAAGCATTGAAGGAATATAACCACAGCTACTGCAGCTTTCTCCATTTTCGGGTCCTGGGATCCCCATCATAGATCCCATAGACCAGGGATCTTCACAGAGAGCTGCACCTCTCTGCATCTCTCACTCTTCCTTCCCTGGCATCAATTTCCTGAGAACAGAGCCCCATTGCTTTCTAACTATTCAAATCCTCGCACGCATCATGAAAAATGTCTCACATACCCATAGAGGAGCTGCCAGCTGACTCACAAGATGGCCTCCAGCCTACACAGTCAAGCACACCCTACTCCCTGGTCTCACTTCTCCCAAGTCCATTAGCAGGACCTCAGCCTTCTGCTGGGGACGCTCTCCTCTTGCTTCATTTCCACTCCTTGGTATAATGCCTACTTCTGTTTTCAACAACCACTATGTCCTTCCCCAAATCACAGAGAGAGAACAAAATACTTAATAAATGAACACCCCAACAGGAGGGGACAACTCACAAGGGATTTTCTGTCACCTGCTCCCCTGGCTCCTCCATGATCTCACCTCACTGAATGTAATTACCCTGCTACTCACCCTTTTGTTGTTTTTTGAGTGTTTTTCAGAGGTTCATGGTTAATTGGGTCACAGCAATTTTTCAAGCAACCACATGGCAGCTTTCTGAAGGACCAGCATCTTGCATGATTGCAGCCCACCCTGTAACAGCCTTCCTCTGATATGGCATAACCTACTCTGCAACTGCCTTCCCAATATGACTCAAACTCAACCACAAACACCTTTCTGAAGGGAAAAACATATAAAAATCTTGGGTCTGCAGAAAAGGTAGCTTTCCTCTGGATCCCAGGACATGAAGAGGTATCATCCCAGGTTTATTCTCTGCCTAGTAAACCTGCTTGTTCTATTGAGGTCACCTCTCCATATCTGATCCTTCTTCTTATTTTTAACAGGTATAAAACTTTTTGTGTGAATTTCCAAAAATCAATCATGTACCTAATATATGACCATCATTAGTATATATGCTCAAACACACAAAGATTATCATGTCTATCCTTAAAAGAAGATCCCAGTCTCAATAAAAATGTCCCTCCCATAGGCATCTCAGAGAACTGAGGAAAAATTGAACACCCAAATCTGAACACAGGCAAATCCAAAGAATTTTTTCCTTCTGTTTTAAAGAGCTTTTTCCATGTTTGTCTGTATCTTACAGGGGAAAACCCCAGGACACAAAGAGGAAAAATAACTAAAATACCATCCTCAGAACTAACAGAAATTATGGGATCTCAGACTGCTTCAAGAACCCAATAAAATGCCCGTTACTTTCTCTGTCAACACACAGCCTGAGTCTTCTACAATTAGTGCTATCCCTCTTCTTAATGTCTTTTCCTTCCACTTAAAACTCCTTACAGAGAGTTTATGTTCCATGTCTCAGTTTTAATTTGTATATAAATGAAAAAAGCATCGTTTCATTCTGTTACTGAGGCTGACCTGGAACTATTAGTGATCCTCCTGCATCAGCCCCTGTAATGCTAGAATTACAGGAATGAGTCACAATGCCAAATTGAAACTAGCATTTTAAGACATAATTACATTACAGATCAAATGACTTATTGTCAATTAGATGTTAGTTTTAGAATTTGTCTCTCTGCTAATATAGCAGTATTATGTACACAGCTTAAAAAAATACTATATAAAGAAAAGTTATTTACAACAAAGCATTAGTAAACATTAGTGTAATTTATAAGTTTCACATATGAACAACAAAATTCCAAGTAAGTGATTGGTGATTAGTGAACAGGATACCTGTGATAGATGATTTTTGTGTCTATAACCTTAGTTATTTCTATCACTGTCTATTTCCATTTGAAATTTCTTAGTAAATAATTGAAGGTGAATTTGGACACTTATTCTGAATATGTATATGCAGTTCTTTGCACATAATGCTTTAACCAAAATTATTATACATGCTTGTATAGAATGCCTTATCTGGCATCATTAATATTCCACATAGCATGGTTTCTGACCAAGGAAATCACTTCATAACCAAAGAAGCATAACAAAGCCTCACTCTAATGGAATTCACTGGTCTTAACAATATTCTTCATCACTCTGAAGCTGTTGACTTCATAAAACAATGGGATGGCCTCTTAATGACATAATTACACTATCAACCAGATGGCAGTTGCCTCAAGGTCTGGGTCAGGGTTCATCAGATGGCTGCAATGCCCTGAATCAGCATTCAACATATAGTATTGTTTCTCTCACAATGAGCGTTCATAGGTACAGGATTCATATAGTGAGAATGAGAAGGTACCCACTATCACCCACTAGCAAAATGTATGCTTCCCATTCCCATGGTCTTTTTCTCTGATGCCTAGAAGAGTTTTACCTACTCAGAGTTCTAGAGGGGGTAGTGATTCTATCAGGAGGCACATCAAACATTTCATTGAACTGGAAATCAAGACATTCCTCGGCCATTTTAGATTACTGAAGTCTTTCTCTCAATTAAATATGAAAGGAGCTACAATGTTAGGAATGTTTGGTCCATAATATCATGAGGAAATTGGACCAGCACTCCATAATGAAGGCAAGGAAGAATATGGTCAGGAATATAGGTGATACATTGGGACATCTCTTAATATTACCATGCCTGTAATTAAGATTAATGGGAAAATGGAGCAATTCAATAGAGGCAGGATGATAAACAGACAAGAGACTTCAGGGATCAAGTAAAGATCTCCCTTCTAGATAAATTATCAGGACATGCTGACATGTTTCTTGAGGGTAGAGGAAATAAGGAATAGGTAGCAAAAGAAAAAGGTATGTATATATACTAGCTGCAACCATGGACCACTTATGAAAATGAGGATCATAATTGTCATGTGTTTCATATTTTGTTAATTACAGGTTTGTGCTTATATACAGATTTATTCCTCATACTTATCTGTTATTAAATATATATATATCATGTTTAATTTATGGGGTATTAAAAGACTAAGCATTATTCAAGGGATTTTGTCATCTATCTAATGGGAAGAATTAGTGCATTTTTCAGTTGCACAAGGCGTAGTGAAATTATATTAGGTGGAATTATGACTTTGTTATTGTCTATATTTAGAAATTGTTCAAGATATTGGATCTGTCCATATTAAAAGAGGTTTGGCATGGTTAATACTGATGGTTAACAGTATTTGGAATCACCTATAAGACATATTTCTGCACCTGTCTGTTAGGGCATTTTCAGAAGGAATTAACTGAGAGGGGAAGACCTGCCCTCAAAATGAGTGATAGCATCTGACAGATGGCTGAGATATAAAGAGGTCCAATGAAAAAGTAGCATTACCTACTTAGCTTTTCTTCTTCATAAGCAAGTATGTCTATTGCTGCTGCTGCCATCAGGTTCTTTGGTCTTCTAGTGTGAATTGCACCTGCTGCTCCAGGATCTTTGGTCTTCTAGTGTGAATTGTTGTACCAGTGACCCTTCAGGGAACTTTCGGGCCTCCAGCACTGGATTAACATCGCTAAAAAACCAAGCTTCTAAAGGCCAGCCTGGTCTACATAGTGAGTTCCAGGGAAGCTGGGGCTACAGGGAGACCCTGCTTCAAAAAGACAAAAAAAATCCAGCTTCACGGACGAAGCAACAATATTATGTATTTACATTATATATACATACATATATGTATATATATACATATATATGTGTGTGTGTGTGTGAGAGAGAGAGAGGTGTAATATATATGGATACTCTTTTATTTTCCTTTCAGTTGCTGTGTCAAAACACTCTGATCAACACCAACTTGGAGAGGAAAGGTTTATTTTATCTTACATCTCCTGGGTCACAATTTATCACTAAGGGAGCCCTGAGGTATGAACTCAGGGCAGAAATACAGGCCATGGAAGAATGCTGCTTACTGGCTTATTCCCCTGACCCGTGCTCAGCCTGCTTTCTTTTTTTAAATTATTTATTTAATAACCACATAATTAGAAGAAGCATTTCACTACAACAGCACTGACATATTCAATAGCAATTTCCGGAGCTAAGATGCAAAATTGGCTATAAATTTTTAGGTTTACAGTTGAATTAATATAGTTATACAAATTTTACTCAGTATAAACCCTATAGGACATAAACATTGATTGAAGTTTTAACCTTTAAAAAAGATCTCCATTTCATTATTAAAATAAACAGTTTCGTACACAAAAAAATCATTTTTAACAGCCTGCTTTCTTATACAATACAGAACAACCTATCCAGGGGAGGCATAACCCGAACTAGGCTGGGCCTTCCCACATCACTCAACAATCAAGAAAATGCCCCACAGACACGGCCACAGACCAATCCAAAGGAGGAAATTCCCCAATTGAGGTTCCTTCTACCCAGGTATATCAAGTTGACAACTTAAGCTATGCAGCACAGATGTGTTTATATGTATATTATATTGGTCTGCTCCTCCAGAGTATCCTGCCTAATACAGATACTCAAAACAAAAAGAAGAACAAAAGGGTTCTCTTTAAATTTCTGCCTATGTTTCACAGCAAACTTTAGAAGCAGGCTCCATCTACCAGCTTAATCACATTGCACTAGAAGTTTCCATGGTGATCAATGACTTGAGAATTTTATCTCTTTCAAATCTTCAGGCCCAACTTTGCTATGTTCTCTAATTATTACAATCATAGGCACAATTTGTAAGAAAGATCATGTTGGTAATGTCTCTTCAACTATCTTCCTTTTTTATTGCCTGTTTTGCTTTTACTTTAGATGTTATTTTTAGCACTTTTTACAATATGAAAAAAAATAGACTGAGGATCATTAGCCCGACATTTTCTTTCATTACATATAATTTTTACGCTGTGTTTTATATACAATTTCAGTTTTTATTTTCAAAGTATTGACCTCATTTCCCATGCCTTAGAGAAATGAATAAAAAAAGAAAACTTTAGGTCAGAATTGTTTTAAACTTCATTACTATGTTTCTTGCTTATATATTGCAACTCCCATAACTATCACTCATTGAATAACTAATTAATTCACAAATTAATGGCTTCAGAACTGCTGCCCTTGTCTACAGCCAATTCATCCCCAGTCTGTTAACTGAAGTCACACCAAGTAGCAATGATTTCTAAATACAAAACAATAAAAAGTAAGGGTTTTTCTAAAAGCACACTTTCTAACTTTAGATGAGCTCATTCACTGTTGCTGAGCATAATTAGGTCCAATGAATTCTGAGAGAAAGTGAGAACACATACAAGGGAAAAGATCATAATAAATTTCATGATCCTCATTCCCTCATTAGCATTTTACTATATTTTTAATCCACTTAACAATAAAGTGAGTGAATTATTTGCACTTTTTCTTGGAAACTTTCCTGTATCACTGTGTATTGAATGCTATTTAGTTTGCCCTCACAATTCTCTTTCAAACACAGTAATGGTTTAGTTATTAGCTCTGAAGTTAATGCATAGAACAATAGCTAAGTAACTTGTCTCCATGTTATAGCGAGGCTGTCAAATCCTAAAGGCATTCAAAGTTTCTGCTTTTACAATATTCATTTGGCAACACAAAAAATAAAGTTATAGCTATGGATATGTCCACATGATACAGAAAACAATAGATTGGTTCCATTGGAAAGGCTGCTTGTACATGTATGGAATTGTGAGGG
>NW_008353264.1:303518-342838 GCF_000622305.1 Nannospalax galili | reverse complement strand
TATATATATACTATAACTGTGACACAGCCCAAGATAGTGACTTAAGTTCAAAACTGCCATTTTAGAACACTCTTATGTTATCAATATTTCCTGAATACTGTACATTTGGGTACATTATTGTTAGTATATTGCAATTTTTGGTTAAAGTCAGCTTTAAACCACTTATGGCTGGACTTCAGTGGTCAACATGGCTACTTTCCTCTGCCTGACGTGCAAAAACATTGACAAGTAGCACTAATTTCTTTAGATTTCATAGCTTTAGGAAAATTCATGAAAAGTAAAGCGAAGTCTAGTTCAGTTACATTGTGGCTGTTTTCTATATTTTTTATTTATATGAACCTAAACTAGAGAGAGAATGTGTGCAATCTAGTTAGAAGTGGTTTAGTTGAAAAAAGAAATATTTCTTCTCATAATTCTGTCATCCTATTCTAGTAATTTTGAAAAGTCCTCTATAGCATTTTCCCCGTTTATCCTTTGACTATTCATTCCAAGACACTCTGTAGACACTTAAGACTGTCAAATCTTATGTAGACTACATCTTTCCTAAACAAGCATATATGTGATAACATTTAATTTATGACTTAGGTACAGTGAGAGAGCAACACTGATGAATAACAAAATAGAATAAGTAACATAATATGAAATAACAAATGTTATGTTAATGTGGTATCTTTCATACATTATTTTACTGTTTATATTTCTCATGATTAAATGCAATGATAAAATACGTTTTAATGAGTTAAACTGCAGTGAGTGCTATATGCATTATGATGTAGTGTTGGATAATCTTGGTTTTTTATAATGTTAAAAGGGGAATAATCTGCTTGAGTGACCCTGTATTATCAAGTCATGATAACAGGTAATAGATACTAGAAGTAGATGATATCGAAATGTTTGGGTATTCTAAATAATTAAATTTACTCAAACATTTTTGGAAAATATTACCACGAAAGGTTGTCTCCCTTAAATGCTTCAAATGGTTTCTGCAAACGTCATATAACTTTAGTGATTATGCAGTCAACTTATATGTCGGGACATGAAGTAAAATAAGAGTTACTGGGAAACAAGCACTGCAGTACTGCTTCAGTTGATTTAAGAAGACATATTTATTTGTTGAAAACAGGATCCATGGCCTCACCTTGTACATGCTATGTAAGTGCTCTACCATCAAGCTGCATCTCCAGAACTCTGCTATTAATCTGTTGACTAGTAAAATATGCTGTATACTATAAGTAGTCTATACAATGTGGATATGCTGAACAAAAGGGTGATCCATGCCCCAGGAATTGAGTGGAATAGCTAGAAATTTCACTATGTTACTCAGGATTTCAGATCACCTAAATTTTAAGAATCTTTTATTTCTGGAAATTTCCATTTCCTGGTTTTGCAACACAAATTGACTATGAGCAAATGAAACCATGGAAAGCAAAAGTGTGGATATATGTGGACTACTGTAGGTACTTTAAAGCTTCTGTTTCTTAAATTTAAGAGTGAGAATAACAGAAAAGCTCTAGGAAGAAGGGAAGAAAGGGAGAAGGAAAGAAGAAAGAAGGAAGGTAGGAAAAGAGGAAGAAAAGGTAAAGTACACATGAAAGAGGTAGAAAGCAATAAGGGAAGGAATAGACACAGTTTAGAAATATGAGTGTTATATGTGCACAACAATCCCTACCTCATACGAAATGTTATTGTAGCTCCAGTAGTAGAGTAGTGGTCTAGATAGTATTGCATCTGTCTCACTCTAACATTCTACTTAAACCGAAACATTACCAGCATGTACATTCATTTAAGATCATGTGTTAAACACCTACCATTCCAAAATATTTTGAATTATACAAAGTATTTAAAAAGAAATTCTCATATAATAGCCACACTAAAGGTGAATAAGACTAATCACAACGGAGGGTTTTTACATCCACGAAAAAGTAAAATTTGTTTTGTTTTCTTTCACTGTTTCTCAAATGTCATTTTCCTTGTGCTTAATGATTTCATTAATTCCAGGCATCTCTGATCTAGAGCAAACAACAATTCAAATTTGAAGGAAGGAAGAATGTGCTTGACTGTAAAAAAGAGAAAAAATTTCTTAAGTGTTTTGCCAGGACCACCTTTAATTTTGGAAATTTAATTTCCTGCTCTTTCTCTATTTTAATTTCCAGAATACTTTACTCCACCAACCCTCAGGTTTTCTTTCTTTTAGACGTCAATCTGTTGGGGAAGCTTCATAAAAATTACTCTGAAAAAGGTATTTCTCCTAAGAGTTCTGACCTGCTCTGTCTGTCAATAGTCAATGAAGCTCATCATACAAGTTTCTGGATTCTTGTGTCCCTATTACCAAAGATTCTTTTTAAAAGCCTAGAAAAGTTGGTTTAATGTAATATATGTGTTTGCTCTACTTCTGGGCCTCGTATGATACATGTGTTCCCTATTTTACCTACAATATAATTAAACTATAAAAAAATCTTCTAGGTCAACAGAGCTTTTGTGACCCAAATATCCCTGCCATCTGTGTTATCTGAGAATTATCAAGAGACACATTATCCTTTGCAGACATTCTCTTCTCTACAACAGGCAATTATTGACTAGTAAATTCAATGTTTTCAAACTCTCCACTGAACAAATATTACAGCTCATTTGGTAGATTTTTAAAAATGTGTTTCCAGAAACAGGCTTAGAAATAATTTTGGAAATGTTTTTTATACTAGGTTTCAAAGGCACAACCAGAAGGCAGACAGACTGTAACCTTCAAAGGAAGGAAGGTTGAACTATTGATGGTCATGTTTGGATAAATAAGCCCTATGACTTAGAACAACCCATTCCCAACACTAAGATATTTTTAGTAGATTCAGAGAAAGGAGGACCTAAAAGTTTTGGTGTGATAGGGATTTAACAAGACTTCAAAGTCAAACTTCTAAGTTATAAAAAAGCAGGCTTCACAACAAATTCTATGGATTTATTAATTATACATTATTAAGTTTCCATAATCCAGTTCATGCAATGTGAAAGTACCACTTCCTAATTATACTTTACCAAGTGTTCTAGATAGTCCATAGGAACACAGAAGCATTAAAAGCACTGCTTTAAGCCACATACACATCGGAACAAATGCCTCCCATAGCTGTCGCCCATCTGACCTTACCAAATTTAATGAGTCCAACAAGGAGTTGATGAAAGGACAGACATAAAGGTAACATTTGAGGCAAATTAGATATGTATTATACATGTACTTTAGCTTTGTAAATTTTGTCAAGATAAGAATTATGTATGGGGATCGTTCCTAAAATATAGAGACAGGAAACCGACGCCAGAACTTGTGAATCTACATGATCGCTGTGATATGTATTAAGAGTCCTGTGTGCTTTGCAAAAGCTTTGTGGTTTATTCTAGTGCACAGTCATATTTATGAATTTTTCATACTGACCTAGCTGGTGGCCACTTTTCATTTTTACCATCTAAGTTGTATAGCTTCCAGCCACAGAAAAGCACTGAAGTTGTTTGTACCTGAAGTGCCATTAATTACCACTGTGATCTCAGGCATGTCACTTAATATATCAGAGCTCCAGTTTCTCACAAAAGAGGATTTAAACATTAGCTACCATACATAGCCTGATAATATTTTAGAGAAGTATAGCCACTCAGTCATAAGTATGTTACAGGAGTTGTGAGAGGGAAATATTTTGATAATGATCAAGACTTTTTTTATCCTATAATTTTTGAAATTTGTATATACTCCTTCCATTTACTCAGTATTTTTTCTTGAGTTTGGTTGAGGTGGGGTTCATTCAATTGAGAATAAAAAAATCAAGTGAATTTTTGAGCAGATTTTTTAAGAACATAGAACACATAAGAATTTCCAAATCCTGACATCTCAAATATTTTGATAATGATCAAGACTTTTTTTATCCTATAATTTTTGAAATTTGTATATACTCCTTCCATTTACTCAGTATTTTTTCTTGAGTTTGGTTGAGGTGGGGTTCATTCAATTGAGAATAAAAAAATCAAGTGAATTTTTGAGCAGATTTTTTAAGAACATAGAACACATAAGAATTTCCAAATCCTGACATCTCAGTACACTTAGTGTGTCAAAAAAAAAAAAACCTAACCTAGAGTTGATGTCATATGTATTCAATTCAAGAGGGAACCAACTCTTATGATGTTAAAAAAAAAAACCCAGACTAGCAAAAACAATCAGTGCATTTAAAACAAAGTAAATAATTGACAAAGGTAATCAGGGGAGATAAATTATGGATGAAATTTCCTACGGCTATTTCCTCGGTTTTTATGTATGGTAGGAATCAAAACAGGTTATAGTAAAGCTCAGGGATAAAGAATGGTTTGCAATTTCTTAGTGAATTCAGAGTCACCTTTTCCATTGATTTTAGGATTAGCAAATTATAAGTACATATCTGTAAATGTGTTGGGTGAGAGAACTTTAAAAATGTGGTTGACAACATTCATAGGGACATTAACGTAGATAAGAATTGCCTGGAGACCAAACATCTTTGAATAAAAGGAAAATAAAGAAACCCATTGATCTGAAAACAAAACTGCACACAAAAAACCACATGAGGCATGGGTATCTGGGCCACAGAAGAAGTAGATAGTCATCATCCATTAAGATTAATTATATATCTTAGCAAAAAGAAATGAGGTTCTTGTTGATTCTAATGTTGTTATACCTAGCAAATTATTGATCTATTAAATGGTAGGCATACAGATCCCTCTAGAACATAAACCATCTCCAAGCAAATAGAAGGAAAGGAAAGATAGGAAATCCTTAATTAAGAGACCATTGTGCTATGAGATTAAACTTCACATCAGAATTTACACAGTTTAATTTTAATTTCTGTGTCCTTGAAAATGTGATTGGCCAGTTTCCTGATCTTTTCACCATGTCATGCATTCTTTGCTGTTATGGGCTTTGCCTGTTTGGTCTAAGCTTAGCACAGCACCAGAAAAGCAACTAATACATTCCTCAGTAAACTTTTCTGTCAGGATGAATGGAGTCTTACAGTAAATATAGCCATATATGCAAGCATAGATTATTTGATTACTACATTAGTCACTGTGTAAGTTCAAAACTATAGCATGTTCTTGAATCTATAACTGCACCATAACTGATACCATATATTCTATCAAATCAGTGACTCTCAACTTATGGTATATATTAGAATCACCTATGAAGCTTGAAAAATTACCAACTACCAGACTCTTCCTCCAAGGATTATAATTTAATTGTTTTGTGGTGTGATTTCATCATTTGCAACTTTTGAAAGCTTTTAAGACCTACTAATATGCAAAAAATTTAAGAACTAGCTCCCTATGTAAGTGGTAGGACACATGGCTATTTAAAACTTAATATACATTCGAGAAGTTAAAGTCTACTAACTTATTAGGTTATTGAAATCTTTTGTGTGGTATCTTCTACTAAATCCATTTAATATATAAACATTTATCAGGTACCATTATTGATCACTTCCATTAGGAGAGTATGTTCTCAAGTCCTACTATGAGTCAATGCTCCCCACCCCACCCCGATCCAATCAGGAGAAAAACACAGGGGAAATACATTGGCTTCATCTCTTCATACCCAGATAATGAATTCTTAATTGAGGAAATAGCTGTATTCAGTTTTACATGACCATCAAAAAATGCACCAAGTGTGGTCTTTCTGCAGAAAGCATGAAGTAAAATAGTCTGACTGCAAATCACAAAGCTGTGGTCATGATCTAGAGGAGAGTCACTCCAGTCTCAGCAGGCAATCATTCTCAACTTTAGTACTATATCAACTCAAGAAATGTGATGAATTCTCCAATGTTCTTACATTCAATTTCCATACAATCCACTATTTGAACATCAGCAAAGATTTCTAAGGTGCGATAAGATTACAAACTTGGCATTAAGTTTACATAATCTCTTGCCTATGCAGGTTTAGTCTTTGAGGCAAGCATATGCTGCACAAAAAATTCTTTGGAATCTCATACCAAGCCTCATTTAGGACATGCTAAATGCAGAGTATATGAAATTTGCTATGCAAAGATATAACATGTTATTTTTTAACTAAATTTTATTTCCTGTATTAAAACTTATAAAATAAAGCAAATAAACTTTAGTGCTTTGGTAAACTCACCTGCGACGGGTTTTTTTTTTGTTGTTGTTGTTGTCAGTATTACTCAAGGAAGAAATTCTAAATTTTCATATTTTTTTATTTTTTTACAGAAAAATTCATTTTAATACAATTAATTTTATTATTTTCTTTTCTGTGTGTACAAGTGTATTCCCTGCATGTGTGTAAGAGTATCAGTGTCCTGTAATGCCCACGGAGTTCAGAAGGGGGCATTGAATTCCCCTGGAAATAAAATTACATACTAAAGTTGGCCACCATGTGGATGCTGGGAATAGAACCCGGGTCCTCTGCAAGAGCAGCCAGTGCTTTTAACTGCTGAGCCATCCCTCCAGCCCCTCATCTTGTTGTTGTTGTTGTTTTCTTTTGTCCTTCTACTGGATTTGGTAGGCTATTTAAAGATGCCATATTAGCTTTGTGCTTGGTTCATGATCATATACTGCCCACTATGGCCTTTTCTAAGATGTTCTTAATTGTCACCTCTTTCATGTACTGATGTCTGCATTTTGACTTTCCTATCTATAAGGGACATATGCATTTATCTTGTCCTAGTTATCTTTTTGTCTTTGGAAATTCTCAAAAAATTTTACTATTATTTTTGCATTTAAGTTTTATTGAATTTTTGTGCATTTTTTACAATAGATCTCAATCATATTTAGAATCCTGCCCACAGGATTCCCTGCCTTCTGTCATATATGTTAAGGCCAGTGGATTCAAGTTTGCATACCCAGATGTTCCTCAGTATGAGTTCATCCACCGAAGTTTGGTCAGTATATCTAGCACCACTCCCTTAAAGAAGATCAACTCTCCCTCACCCATTAGTGATCAGCTGTCAGTAGTTCCTCAGCCACAATTGGGACCTCCTGCTCATTTTCTCAGCAGTATGCTGATTTTTGTCTCACTGAGTTTGCATGGGTCTTGTGCATGCTGTCGCCATTGCTGTAAGTTCGTATGAACAAGTTCCCATGAGCCTGGAGGACTCTGTTTCCCAATGGTCATGTACAACATTTGGCTTTTAGAATCTTTCTACCCCCTCATCTGCAATGATCCCCGAGCCCTGGGTCGGTGAATCCTATCCAGGCACACACCCTCTGCAGTCTCTCATTCTCTGCATGTTTGCCAGCTCATTAGCTTTAACTGTCAACTTGATAACGTCCAGAATCACCTGAAGTGAGAGTAATTGAGGAATTTTCTTTATCATGTCGGCCTTTGGGCATATCTGGGATGGATTCTCTCGATTTGTAATTGATGTAGGAGGGACTATCTCATCTGAGTGATATCGTCCTTAGGTAGATGAGCCTGGGTTTATTAAAAAAAATAAAATAAAAAAATAAAACTAGGAAAGCCCCAGTTTTGTGAACAAACCAGAGAGCAAGCCAGTAATCAGAAGTTCTTTCTTGGTTCCTACCTCAAGTTCCTACCTTGACTTCCCTAAATTGTGAGCTGGAAATGTTAGTCAAAAAAACTCTTTCTACTCCAAGTTGCTTTTAGCTAGAGTGTTTTCTCACAGCAACAGAAGAGTAACAAGAACAACTGCAATTTCCTCTTTATCTTGAACTCACCTCAATCTTCATCCTTTGATGTAACATACCTGCCAGACTGAAAATTTTGCCATTGTTTTGCAACATTTACCACATGTTTCTTGATTGGGTATTTATATTTTAATTATTTGGTAAAATATAACTTTGTGCATTGTGCACTACTGTACATGCAAAATAAAGTCCTACTAAAATCAAGGGGCATTATAAAAGAGTGAAGTCAGATTCTATTTCAAATGATTGCTGGATACGCTGGTCTCTATTGTTTCATTGTTGGCAGAAAAAAACACACATTATTCTTATTAACCCCTTCTCTGTTATGTGTTTTGGCTAAAACTTTGCATGATATGTTAATAAATTTGTGTGTTTTCCTTAGATACCATAATTTTCAAAGAGAAAAAAAATGATTGATAAAATTTGATGTATTGGGGGCATGAGTATGGATTTTAAATCTGAAGTTTTAGGTTCAAATCTAGGTGCTGATATTTTACGAGCTATATTACTTAATTATTTCATCTGAATTTCAAATAATTAAGCTACAAATGGAGAATATATTAATAATAACCTGGTCCATTTCACAGGCCTATTGATTATTATAGAGGGGAATAAACCCATGAATAGATTTCATAAAATGGATGAGCAATACATGCCTTTTTACTATTATTATATATGGTTATGACAAAGAAGAAAATCAAAGTTAATGCTTTGTGTAAATTTAAGGCAAGATAATATTTGGATCTATATGCAAGCATTGTTGTATAGTGGAAATACAAAGATTATTTAATCAGGTACATTTAATTCAATCATTTGATTTTGCTCCACCCCATCAATTTCATAATCTTTCTCTCTTTATAGTTTTTTTGGCATGTTTTATTGAATTTTAGCAATTTTCATACAATATATTTTATAATCTATTTTATGTGAATGATTGTTTTGTCCACGTGAATGTAAGCCCACCTGTGTCATGCAAAGCCCGTGAGGTAAGAAGAGGGCATCTGGAACTGGAGTTACAGATGGTTGTTAGTCACTATGTGGATGTTAGGAACAGAACCTGGGTCCTCTGGAAGAGCAGCCAGTGCTATTAACCACTGAGCCATCCCTCTAGCCCCACAATACATATTTTATTTTTATTTTTATTGACTTTTTGCAAATTTTATATAATATAGTTTGATAGCACTTAAATTGCCTCCTTTATGCACACCTCCTCTTACTGCCCTTTTCCCAATTTAATCTAATCTACTCTATTATATATTATACATATATATATGTATATGTATATGTATATAGCCTATAGGATCTAGTTTCTCCAATGATGTGGATTCATCAGTTGAAGCCTGGTTAGCCTAACAAGAGTCTCATCCACTGGAACTTGATCCACCTGTTAAGAGTCTCACCCTTAAATGAGACTGAAACGCCCCTTCAGCCATCTGTTGATCAATAATTCCTTAGGTAGGGTTGAGGTTTCTTACCCACTTCCCAGTGTCTATGCTAGGATTTTGTCTGGTATGAGCTTACATGGGACTTGTGCATGCTGTCACCATTTCTGTGAGTTCACAAGTAACTGACAAGCTGTGTAGAAAACTCTTTCCTTGTGCTCATTCACTATCTCTGGCTCTTACAATATTTCTCACCCATCTTTTGAAATGATCCCTGAGCCTAGGGAGGGAAAAGTTTGATATAAGTGTCTTACAGAGAACAAGCATTCTATAGCCTCTTATTCTATGTATGTTGGTCAGTTGTGGGATTCTGTGATAATTACCACCAGCTGCATAAGGACGCTTCTCTGGTGAGAGTTGAGAGGTACATTAATTTAATACAATAAGTCATTAGGAGTCAGTTTAGTATGAAGCCAACTTCTGCGAATCTGTTTCCTTGTCTGTAATTGAAAATAATACTATGTCACTGATAACTTACATGCTATGAAAATCAAATAAGGCACAATTCCTATTGTGCCAGGGACAAGTATCAGCACACCATGCATTTTAGTCTTTATAGTGAAACTTAAGTAAAAATAGAGATGAGAATAAAATACAATGATAATATTAGCACAAAATTGCCTATTCACGTGAGAATATTTCCTATATGTGAGAAGCAACTGCAAAGACTAAGACTGAAAATAATATAAGAATAAACTCAAAGATGCATTGGGTTGTTTGCTTGTTTCTTTGATTATATATGTAGAGAATTTGCTGAAAATTGGTGCCTCAGTCTATTAAAGGGCTTTTTTCCTTTATCCTTAGATGCCTTAAGAGGATTCATTTTGTCCAGGGTTTAAACCTAAAGATTTATACCTGAACTCCAAATAGAGAGGGATGGAGAAGGATAGTTTTTCCAGACAGCCCTTACCTCCTGATTTAAGAGCCTGCATGTACCTCACAGTCTTTTGATAACATAGTTCTTTGACTCTGGTCTAACACTACCTCTCATTTCTACATAGACTATCCATGAAGCATGCAACACTCAAACATACCAGCCTTCAGATCAGATTCCCTCTATTGCTTTTGTCTTTCTTCAGTTTTCCAAACGTTCACACCTATACTTTATGTCCAGCTCACCTACAAAACAGCAAGACAACAAACTGTTCAATTAAAACCAAAGGCAAGGCAAGGTAAGCTTTTATATTCCCAAGAGGATTGCAAAAGAGAGGAGATGACGTACTGCAAAAAGAAGGAAGCTATGAACTGAGATCTTCAAGTGTGATCTTAAGTGATCTTAAGCCTTAGGAAAGATGGAGTTTGTTCTTGTAGGGAGGAATAAACATCACTAGAATAAATTCAGTGTGGAAAAATGAAATAGAAGTGTTGATAGGATATCAAATATGATGTTTAAAAAAAAGTTTTACACTGAGGCCTCCTTATTGTGTGGCGAGGTCATATCCTGGATCAAGCTGAAAGTTGGTCAAAGGAAAGGTCCAGGACCCATGTGAAAAAGAGAAAACAATCCAATATTTGATTAGCTGATACGACATTACAGTTGATCAACAAAGATAATTTAGGCTGATTACACTATTATTACTAATGTTCAGTTAAATCATTCCTGAGACAAGTGATAGGAATTTGGAGGGCTAGAGCTTGACTGCCAAAGATAACAACGAGGCATCCATGAGACCTACCTAAGTCATACATGAAGGATTTGCTTTTCAGTGTACCATTTCTCTGGGGTGATTTCTTTCATCAGTCTTCTTTTTCGGAGTACAGGGTTCAAGGAAAATTCTATATTGTCAAAAATGAGACAAACTGAAAGAGCACAGGAAAAGTTTTCTCTTCTCCCCACTGAGCTATTGAAAGCCTGATTGTCAGGAAAGGAGATTGGCCTATGAATAACTGCAAGAAAAGATATGAAACTTAGAACCTTGAATTAGCATCCCATTCAGCTTGCTGAGACTGAAATCTTCCAATGTTCCTGTGTAGGGAAAAGAACGTATGATAAAAATTTAGCTTCATTGAGAAACTGAACAGTTAAAAAAAAAAAACAGAATGTGATGGATAATGTGATCTGGAACAATGGGTACTACAGGATAGAAAAAAGCAAAAAAGTAAAAATTTGGTGTCTCTGAACCTAAGTTTAGAAAATACATAATTGTGATATCAGTGGGTATGACAGCTTTCTGACCTTTGGCACTGACTTCCATGCATTGAATAGTTGCCACATGCCTGCCACCTGCAGGCCATCAGACCACTTTACTTCATGCATGTTTTCACTTCGGGAATTCTATTCTAAAATTGTTTTATGTGAGGACTGCTTTTGGGCCAAAGCATACATGCACCTTAACAAAACTGACACAGATATGGTTTTTAGATTATCATTTTTAGATTATCCTTTAAAATGGGGGGTTCCCTCAGGGAAAGGGTACAAAAATAGTTAAGATGATGTGTATGAAATACACAAAAATTCAATAAAGTTATACAAAATGTAAGCCAATCATGTGATGTGTCTTGATTATGACAGCCTGTACAACAGTGAATATATTTGCTTATTTTCCAAATATGTGTTAGAATTTATGAAGTTTCTACGTAAGCCGGTATTATTGAAAAATAAGAAAGAACTTAACCTCTATCACTAGTAGTCTAAGCCAAGTGATCTCATTAATCTGATCTTCCTTCACCACAGTTTTCTCTGAGGTTATAGATTCTCCATTGGAGTTGTTAGAGTATGGTTACTCTTTATACTTTATACATGCCACAGTTAAATCCTGGATGTTTGCACTAGTATGAACAGCAGAAAATCATAAGCTCATCATTTTGTTTCTCTATATTTTCTACTCTTAAGGCTAATGTGTTATTCAATTGATAGGTGACTTGATGTTATTAGGTAGGGTGATCCTTACACACAAGGGAAAACAACACATGATCCATGATTTAACTGCAGGATTTTATATTTACTTTTCATCACTATAGGATAAAATCAAGATGCATACGAGCAAAAGTTACCATTTGGTTCCATTTATTTAGCAGGCAAGTGTACAAAGAACCTTGGAGAAGGCCTTGTCCAGACATGTGTCCCAAGCAACTATCATTGGGGCTGGAAGAAACTAGTCATAAATTCTGGTTTCTAGTCAGAATGACATTATCAAAAATAGCAAAAATATACAGACTCCACATTCTGGGAGAGGAGTGATACTTGTCCTTCTGTTACTATAACAAATATTTTAGACAATCGATACATAAAGAAATATAGTTTTTGAATCACAGTTTAGGAAGTTTCAGTCCACAATCAATGGCACCATTACTTTTGACCTGTGATGAGGCAGCACATTATAACTAGGACATGGTATAGTAAATTTATTAACCTCTTGGCCAGGAAGAGAAAAAAAGGAAGAGAGGAAGGACCCATAATCCCCTTCAAGAGCACATCCCCAGTGACGTAAAGTTTCCCTACTGTGCCCTACCTCTTAAAGAGTTCATTGCTTCTAAACAATGTCAAGATGGCAAGGAAGATTTTGAGAAACACAAAGGATCCAAACCTCAGCAATGGTTTTTTCAGGCAATTGTATGAAAAGGTAACAATCAAGACAAAAGACAAGGTCCCAAACAAGACTCTGAACTTTATTTTGACCCCTGGCTCATTAAACACTCTTTTCCCCTAAGTGATAATTAAATAACTGTTTTCATTTACATTTTCCTAACAGCTTTATAATACCAAATACTTGCCATATGATGGCAAGAAGAAGCAACTTACTGGCCACAGCCAACACTGATATGTGCTCACTAGTACAACAAAATCTATTTCATTGAAAATATATATGATATTGTCACACATTTACTTTTGATAAAGGTCGAAAAGAGTAATTATCTATTTATTATTTACAGTTGGTGATTGAGTCCAGGGATTCCTATCTTCTGGATTCTATCACTTAGTTTTATATCCATCCCTCAAAAAGAGACATTTAAAGAAAATGTTCAGAGAGATGGCTCAGCGGTTAAGAGCACTGACTGCTCTTGCAGAGGACCTGGGTTCGATTCCCAGCACCCACATGGTGCCTACAAACCGTCCTTAACTCCAGTTCCAGGGGAATCCGAAGCCCTCTTCTGACCTCCGCGGCATTGCACAACACGGGTGCACTCACATACATGCAGGTAATACACTCATACACATAAAAAATAAAAATAAATAAAAATTTAAAAAATATTCCGTATGAAGAAATAAACATACATTGAATATATTATGGCTGAATTAGAATATTTTTAGAATAGAAATTAATACTAAGCTAAGCATCAGTGGACATGTGTGCTTTATAGTATACCTGATACAATATTTACTGTAATAAATACTCTAAAAGGTAACATTTTCTACAAAAGAATGGACAAGTCATTTGTTGTAAATATAATCTTGATTTTAAAGATTACACACATTACACTTTTTGCTAATAGCATCTTGACCCAAAATCAATTTCTGTGATAAGATTAAAGCATTGATAGATTTGTTAGACCTATATGTGGATAATGCAGTTTATATCTTATGCCTTTATGACATTTGATTTGTAAATATTCCTGTTTTTCTTCATTGACGTTCATTAAGAATCAATGAAGAATTTTGCATCCTGCATATACAAAAGCACCTTTAATGAAACCATGATCTCTCCAAAGATTTCTCATAAAGCTCTATGAAAGTATTTGGTTCACTCTTTTATTTGGCCAAAGTGAATTGTTATATATGGTGTTTGACCATTTCCAGTTCCCCATTATATTCTAGAATTCTATTTTATGATTATTATTTTATTTTGCTTGCCTTAAAATCTTATGACTTAAATGTTATTGTCTCCACTTACAGATTTTAAAAGCTAATAGAAAGGCAGAAAGCTCAGTTAATTAAATGCTGGAGTGGAGTACAGATCAGAACCCAGACATTCTGCCTTCTACATAGAGGGGACAGTTGCCTTAACTAGTATGTAATTTTAACTATGTGCATGCTATCAAATCCGATGAAGTAGACTTTCAAGGTATTTAATGAATATTTGGTTTTATATGCAAAATTGTTCTTCATGCTTTCTTGTAAGTTAGCTTAGAAGCTATAGGGAACTGATGGCATTATATCTTGTAGTATCCTGCTTCTTTTTCATAGATATATGTCTAGGTTCATTATTCATGGCAGAAAATCCTATGTTTGGAAAATTTCTCATTTGAATTAAAGGAATCTTTAACGATTGACTCAATGTATGAATATCTTTTATTGATACTGTTCTTTCAAAGATAGTAATGGGATTACTTCAGCATAACTATACTGCTGACAAATACTATTCCATTTTGTATTGAATTTTGCTGTATTATCAAAATAATGTTTATGTCAAGACACAATAATAAACTTCATTGTATATGTATTTTATGTAACCTGCTTCAAGTTATTTCTGGAAAAATGTGTTAAAAATGCCTCTCTTTGGAATAAAAAAAGATATAATAATATGCCATGTAAGAATAATCTCACTTTCATTTATTAAACAGGAAAGGTAATAATTTGGGGATAGCATTGAATAATACACTAATTTAACATATGTAAGTATTTTCAGAAATTAATGGTTCATAGTCTGTGTAGAACACAAGCATTACATTTATTCATAGAAAAAGAGCACTAACTTATATTTAAGGCATCCCAAACACTTAATGTAGTATTATAATTACAAATAGAATAAAGATATTCATACAGGGGTATCCACAATAAAATATGGAAAAGAACACGCTGCTTGAAACAAAAAGAATGGCATTCTAACTCCAGGATGTTTAAAATAACAGGAATCATGGGCAAATCATAATCTCATTTGACTAAAATCTCACTAAGTTTTGAATGTGAAAGGTTACCCATTAGCTCATTCAGTCCCCAATTGATGGTACTGCTTTAGAAAGTTATTTAATCTTTGAGACCTGGTACCTAACCAGTTGACTTAGATCACTAGGAGTAAACCTTTGAAAAACTACACTTGTGTCTAGTTCTAGTACAGCTTTCTGCTTTTGATCTACTGAGGAACAGCTACCTCATACTCCTAGTGCTGCAGAAGTATTCCAGCCATCATTCCTTCTGTGCCATGATGTGCTCTATTATCTGTATGTGTTAACCAAAATAATCTTCTTCTTTAAGTTTCTTCTGTCAGGTATGTTGGCACTATAATGAGGAAAAGAATCATTACAGTCACCTCTATAAAATATAATGTACTGAGGTAAATTATTTATAATTGATTGTTGGATAACTTCCACAAGTTTAATACTTTAAAAGTCCACAGCAAGAGCATGATTTTTGATCACTTTATTTCATTTCAAATCTCAGATGAGCAATGTGAAGAAAATATGGAAATAAATTACATTTTTGTAATTTTTATTTTTCTACTTTAAAAATAATTTTTTTGACTTTTGAGAATTTTATACATCCATACAATGAAATATCATCATCTCTACCCTTATTTCCCCCTTCCAACTCCCCCCATTTTTCACCCAATGTATCCCATTCTCAAATATGTGTCTTCCTTTTTTGATAGCTCAGTAACTCCAATTATTACTGTGAGTATGTGTATGGGTACGAGGCCATCAACAGAAGTATAGAAAATTTACTAGTGATCACACCCTCAAAACAAATGATTCGCATTTCCATAGCAGCTATCACTTGCCAATAATTCCTCAGTGGGTGGTGGGGGCTACAGACCACCTTCCCCATCTACACTTGAATTTTGATTGGCTTGATCTTATACAGGTAACCACAGCTGCTTTGAGTTCATGAGTGGCCAGAAGACAGCAATTTACAGCACTATTCCCCATCTTCTGATTGTTAAATTATTTCTACATTCTCTTCCAGGATCTTCCCCGAGCCTTGGGGTACAGGGGAGGGGGGAATCACTTGTAAATAAGGATGTCTGATTTAGAGTTGAACACTCAGTCTCTTATTCTCATCACTTTTACCAGTTATGTATTTTTGCATTGACTGATACACATTGGGAAAAGAAGCCCCTGTGACCAAGACTGAGTGCAGCTCAGTTCTGTGGGTGGGTACAAATATAAATATATTTAAAAGGAAATTTATTGGGGTTGGAGGGATGGCTCAGAGGTTAGTTACTCTGGTTGTTCTTGCAGAAGACTCAGATTCAAATCCCAGCACCCACATGGTGGCAAACAACCATCCATAACTCCAGGGGATCTGATACTCTCTTCTGTCTTCCATGGACACTGCACAACACAGGTGCACTTACACACATGCAGGCATAATGCCTATACACATAAATTTTTTAAAAAATCAAAAATATTACTTTAAAAAGGCAATTTGTCAACATGGCTGTTCAGCAAAAAAAACAATAACACAGTCTACCCTAGGCCTAAGGGGTTCCACATCTATAAGCTTTCAACCAGGATCAATGTACCAGGTGTGAAATTCCTTTCTGTGAAACAGGCCTCAAATTCAACCAGAAAACTGTCACCCCATAATAGCTTACCTACTGTTGCACCAATGGGCACATCTTATGTGGCAGGTCAGTATTGTAGCATACAAAGTTTAGCAATAGGTAAGACCACTAAAGTTGTTTCTCCCCTAGCAGCCTATATAGCACCTTCTTGCACTATGAAAGATAACCAGAAGGTAGAAGGCTTCCCAGTGGGCTTGAACTTGATTTTTTATGTTCTGTAGCCAAAGTCTGCGGTGTGTTCAGCAATATGGTCTTACCATGTAGTTATGATAGGGAACCAAGGGCAATGACAATGCCTGTGCTGTTTTGTAGACCTCTGAGGCTTCCTTGACCAATAACTTGTACAGCAGTATCTCATGTCTTCACTCCATTTCAATTTAATAACCCATATCTTCAAAAAGCAGCTTTGGTCATTCATGTAGGATACTTCTGTGTGAATTCTTCTTTTACTTTAGTTATATTTTGAAATCAGCTTAGTAACTGTGGGTTTCCATAAGGCCTTTTAAATACAGCCTTACTTGTGGTTAACCTGCCCCAAACCACTCCTCTTCCCCATCCTCCACTGCCTGTGACTGCAATTTCAGTTCGTATTTACAGAGAAATGTCAGGCCACTAACAAAAAACAAAAACACACTTATGCAAAATTGTTGGGAGCTATTGATATAAGCGCAGCCATTATGTACATTGAGCTGTGGCAGGCTTGCTTGTTACTTAGAGTTTGTGTTTTGCACACCAATACCTAATCTGCCAAATCAGGAGGAATGTGTTTATATGGTGGAGTTCACAAGTATTTGACCGCTCCTTGACCCTCAGATACAGGTGGGAAAAACAGCTGTTGAAACTAATTGAGCTAAGCAAATGGTGGCTATCTCTGATGTTCTACTGTATAAAAAGGTGGAGCTAAAATAAACCAGGGCTGCAGTCTCTACTGGCAGTCCTCCCAAGTATCTATTCTGTCTCTTGTTTTTTCTTTCAACCCTCACTCCCCCTTTCAGGTACTGTCCGTCTTGGCCGGCTGGCACCAGCACAAAATATCCTCATAGTACATACAACCTGGGCATTTTACATAGATAAAGATTGTGGAAAATTAAAACATTCAGTATAAATACAAAGAATACCTCTTATCTCTTAAAAGAAAATACATGTGGTTAAGTGGTGTCACCAATATTATTGGATAGGTAAAGAAATTAAATACCTCAATTGTTTAAATGATGCATTTGATTTCTCAGTTGAGAGCAAGGTTTCAGATTCCCGAGAAAGCTCCAAAATCAGAGCACAAATGTACAATGTCAATTTTCAGAACATTTTCCTCTCATGAACCACTATCATTTCCAGGGTCTTCCTATCACCTTGAGGGTCACCAAGGACACAGTGGCATTGACAGCATCAGATCAACAACAATGTGAGACAGGTTATAATACTGCCATGTCCTTGCAAGTTCATGGTTTCAACATGAACTTTTATGTATCTTAAATTTCTATGGGGACTAATTGGAATTCAATTTGAGTATATAGTGCATGTTTAAAGTAAGATTTCATGATATAGTTCCTAAATCAACTAATATGTTCTTTTTTACTAAATTAACATTTCTTCACATTGTCTTCTGTACTTCTGGAAAACTCCTTTTCATCATTCCATGTAGAATCAAATATTATCTCTTATAATGGGTCCACAAATCCTCAGAATGAATCAATCTCCATTTTTCTATAATCACTGAGTAGAGTGCACATAGTTCCATTAGAGCACTTAGATGCTGCATTAGAGTCAGTTCTTTATGTATGTGCATCCTACCACTCAGAATCTGACAATGGAATGGCCCATCAGGGTGCATCCCTGGAGGGCATCAAAGTACAAGGTAATTTTCTTACAATATTCTAGTAGCTTTGCATTATATTCCAGGCAATTCAAGCTTAAAAAACTATTTTCACAAATTATGATATTTAAATCAATATAAGCTATACATAAGAGGAAAGTTTTTTAAAGAGGGAAAAGAAGAAATAACAGAAGGAGGAAAAGGATGGATGACAAGATAAAAAATTGAAGTATAAAAGAAGAGGAGGGAGAGCAGAAGCTCTAAACTTTTTGGACACGGGGTCTTAGCATGTAGAGCTGACTGACCTGAACGTCTCTAAGTAGACCATGTAACCTGAAACTCACTAATGTCATCCTATTTCAGCTTTTCCAATTATAAGTTACAAACATGTATCACCACACCTTGTCCTTTGCCAATTTTTAATTCTTCCATTTGGTGTTATGTAATTTGATACTGTAGCTATAAGACATGTCACTGAACCTGATATGAAATATATTTATATGTAAATATGTAGAAGATATGTGTATATAGAGAGAACATATATATGTATACATATATACATGTATATAATATTTTCTTTCTCTATGTATTTCTGAGTTGTTCGTAAGCTTTCTGATTTCCATTTTTGTCTTTTCTTTCAATGTTTCAATTTGTCTACTTTTTTCCTAAACTAGACATCTTTAAAACACATTATGGTGCTATAAATTAGTCAATAAACTCATTCACAGAACAAAGTATATAATTTCCATGATTTGACCTCATCTGTTCAGATTTCAAATTTGTTTTTGATGGTCATTTCCTTGCATTAAATTCAATATTACCTTAGCTCAGTAGAAAATGAAACTGATATAGCATAGATATTATAATTACAACAGAGGCAACAAAAATAAGAAAGTAAGCACAACTCGTAATTTACATATTATGGATGCATAACATATTTCATTAACTCTATTAATTTGTAATTTAAATGATGGGCACGTTTGAAAATAATCTTTTCTCAAACTTTTCTTATGAGCTTAATCCTTTCTATCATATTGATACTTTTTTTCCCTCATCTAACGGTAAGCTAGAAGAGAGAAGCATTTCAGTCTCCACATAATAACTTCTGAGTTAATGTTCATGTTCTTCCTCCTGCCATATCCTTAACATATTTAGATAAATTTATGCAACAGTTTTATCATAATTTCTTCTAATTTATATGGATTTCTATGATACAACTGATAATGGGACTTCGGAAAGATAATGATTCTTCTGACTAATGATGTCTCTCTAGTTCTCATTGGCTTCTAATTGTACTGAAATAATCTTTGAGGTGAATATTGGCATGCATGTCAAATTATTCTGCTTTTTTTTCCTAAATGGGAGTGCTCTCTTTGGCAAAGAAACTCCCAGTATTGGCCTTGCTGTGTACTGCTTGTGATACTGATATTGAAACTCACATTGACCATAATCAATTTTGAAATATTTAATTTAAACAGTGAGTAATAATACAAGAATTTATTGAAAAGAAAGTACTTATTTCTGAACAAAGTACACTCGTTTTACCCAGATTGTAAAGAAGAAGTCATAACCTCTTTCAGTAGAAGAAACAATTTGTACTATGTCATCATATCAGCTTTCCATGCTAGAATCTAGTTGAAGATTAGAGCTGTTAGCTCTGAATGTAGATGTAGCTATGAAAATTCATTTCTGCACAGTCAGATCATCTAAACAAATTGCTCTGGCCTCTCATGCTACTGGGCACTATATCAGGAATCTTAGCAGTGAAGCATATCACAAACAAAGCACTTGCCATCTTACATGAAATCTAAGAGCTAAAATAAATGCCAAAGCACTGACACACACAGGACAAGGAGTCAAGGGACCACTCCTGCCACCATTTCTGCTTCAAATGCATGTCATTGCTGATTCTCTACAGCCACCAAGGCAACAATGGCATGGTTATGGTGTTTGGGTAATATTTTAATGGTCTCATGACTTTGATTTAACCTCTCTTAAAACTTTAAATAATTAAAAGGCTTTTTATAAAAACTTCAAAATTTTACTGGAGATGTTTTTTTCTAAAGGAAGCCTTAATCAAGCCTTACTTAGCCTTAATATTAATATTACTATTATTGCTATTAAGATTACTAATATTATTCTTATTATGTTAATATTAATATTACTTAGCCTTAATATCTTAAT
This sequence comes from Nannospalax galili, assembly GCF_000622305.1. Classification (NCBI taxonomy): domain Eukaryota; kingdom Metazoa; phylum Chordata; class Mammalia; order Rodentia; family Spalacidae; genus Nannospalax; species Nannospalax galili. Next base: position 322,304 of record NW_008353264.1, on the reverse strand, counting down.
AAAGGAATAATTCAAATTTGGGCATATGACAGTCACTTGTGTCTGAAGAGCATCCCTTTGTGAATCCATGTGTAAGCTTTGGGGTAAAATCTGTAAGCAAATTCTCAAAGAGCTAATTTCATTAAAATATGTTTATAACATAAAAGCAAAAGGCAATAGGAATTTGTTCTTTTCAAACTTATCCCTGACATAATATATGGCATAAAATCAAAGCCAAAAACTTTCTAAAGTGCTTACGGAATCAAATTTTGGTACCTTGGTCCTGTTGAACATCTGTAGTGATAACTAACAGAAGCAGCATGTGCATTGATCAACTTCACTGTGCCCAGAAGGGACAAAAATGCCCAGCAGAGAAAGCAGGAATGAGGCCTTACCAGTGCCCTCCTTTGTAGGAGCCTCATCTGTGGAGAGTTGAGAACACAAAGATATTTACAAAGCCAAGGATTTTGTTTCAATGAAGTCACACTAGAATGAAAGCCTCCTCTTCCTCTTCCATTTTTTCTCATTAATTCCACTTCTCATTACAGGTAATAATTTTGGACAACAGTTAAGGGGCTAAATTTATTCTTAAAGGCAACTTTAAGAACTCAACTTTGAATTTGATTACTACGACATAAGTTTACATAAAGGGCATTTTATAGTTTAAAATATTATGTATACTTAACAATGAAATGTAAATGGTTCTAAAGAATATACGGAAAAAATAAGTCTTCCCATTCTTCATCTTTAGTTTCTTGGCTTCTCTCTGCAGAGGTAAATGCAATTATTGCTTTATAGAACAATCTTTAAATATCTATAGATACAGGAAAACACATATGTATACATGTGCACAGAGCATAACTCATAGTGGAACACATAGATAAATAAAAGTATAGGGAAATACTTGTGTTTGTATACACACATACACCCACATATCAAAATGCACTAGAGATAGAGATACATAGATGATAATATGATAGAGATAGATAGACAGATAGATAGAAAGATGATAGATAGATAAAGATACAAAGATGATAGATAGATGACAGATATAGATGATAGATAGTTAAATATAGATAGATAGATAATAGACAGACAGACAAATAGACAGACAGACAGACAGACAGATAGATAGATAGATAGATAGATAGATAGATAGATAGATAGATAGATGGATGGATGGATGGATGGATGGATGGATGGATGGATGGATGGATGGATGGGCGGGCGGATGGATGGACGGACGGGCGGACGGACGCACAGGCAGACAGACAGACAGAGAGACAGACAGTCTGAGAGACAGATAGATAAGATGCCTGAATAAGATATCTAACAGGTTTGGAAATGATACTACTTGGTTTGATGAATAGAGTCAATGAGACTGAAAGTAGCCAACTAAAGAAAGTTTTGGAGTTCTATTATTTATGAACATAAAGATACCTGGTAACCTAATCATAGCATAACATTTACATTATTAGTGAGTGAACACTTCTGTGAAGTCCTTGATATTTCTGGAGCAAGACATTACCATGGATTATCTTTGATCTTCCTGGTGCTTATGCTACATGTGGCAGGGATCAGATCATTTTTTACATATGCACTGCCTTTGTAATAAAAATCTGGAGTTTCCAATAACATATTGTAATTCTGTTAGGTATGGTAGGTATTATCTTACAAGAAATTTAAATTATTAAAAGAAATTTAAAAGTTTTCTTCTACCCTGTCCTCAGTAACATCACCTTCAGTCAACATAAGCAATTAAAAACATCAGTTTCTTCCAGAGAATTCTCTCTCTCCCTCCTTTGCTCCTTTGTTTTCTCCACTCTTTTCTCTCTCACTTTTCTACACAGATGCATGCCCACCTCTATAAAGAATAACCACCTGTTATTCTATTTCTCTCCACATATTTCTCTTCTATTTATTTTTAATATTTTATTTACTATTTTTATTTTATGTGTATGACTGTATTGTCTGAATATATGTAAGTGCACCTGTGTTGTGCAATGCCCGCGGAGGTCAGAAGAGTGTATAACTGAGTTACAAATGGTTGTTAGTCACCATGTGGGTGCTGGGAATTGAACCTGGGTCCACTACAAGAGCAGCCAATGCTCTTAATTGCTGAGCCATCTCTCCAGCCCCCATATATTTTGTTTTCATGTAAAACAAATTGGAGATTACCTCTTATCACTAAATTTCAGTTTTCCACTTTTATTTTGTTTGTGTGTATGTGTTGTATTCACGTGTGCATGTGGATGTGTGCCTTTGTATGCATATGCAGAAACCAGAGGAGGATGTTCGGTATTGCTCTATTGCACCCCATCATATTTCTTTGAGAAGCTGGAGCTAGGGTGGTGTCCAGAAAGCCCCATAAATCCTGTTTCCATCCTTCACAACACTGGAAACATCAGCTTGCATGTTGCCAAACTTAGTTTTTTACATGAGTTTTGGGATCTGAACTCCAGTACTCATGCTTGTTCAGAAAGAGCTCTTAGTCTATGAGCAGTCTATGCAGCCACCGTTCTTCATTTTATAACTCGTGTTTGCTTCTAGAGATATACAGTTATTCAAAGAACTAGTTCCCTACTCATGAACAGTTGTTTCCAGAATGTAGTAGAAACTGATGTAGGAATAATATTGTGCATGCCATTATATATCAGTATATGCAAATATATCTTAGTAGTAAAATTTTTAATCCAGAAATATTTTATCAATTTGCAATTTTAATTGTTTATGGTGAATTTATGAAATTCCTTCACCCCATTTATGTGAGCGTGTACCTGTGTGAACATGTGCATGCCACAGAGTGCATGTGGAGATCAGATGACCACTAATAGAAGTCAATTAATTTCTTCTGCCATGTTGGTTTCAGAAATCAAACTGGTTAGGCTTAGTGGAAAGTGCCTTTAACTGCTGAGTCATCTCACCAGCTCCCATTGGTTTATTCTTTTTTTATCATTGATTAAATTTGTTCTTTGATATTTTCATACATGTATAAAATGCATTCCAATTACTCTTACCTCCCAACCTAGTTAATACTCCACTCCTCCCATATTCATGTCTTTTGTCATTGTTGTTGTTATTAGGGGATCATTTACAGAGACTCCTTAACACCATAGGTTTGATATTATCCACTTGAGCCTAGTAGGCTCACCAGTGGACACACAACTAAAGGTCTCATGGGGCCCTATCCCTCCCCAATAAACTATTGACTACTGAAAAATTCATGGAGGAATTCACTGTCTTATTCTTTAATTTTTTATTAGATTCAATAAGAGTAAAAACATTTTTATTAATGAGAATTTCACACAATATATTTTGATCATATTCATAACATTACCTCCCTTATCTTAACTCCCCCCAACTTCATGTCCTCTATTATTATTTGTCTTTTCTTAAAGGTCTAATCTGTTTTCAAAATGCTCTTGTGTAGTTCTATTCCCTTGAGTCTAGTCAACCTACCAGGTGAAATGCCAATAAGAAAAACACTCTCCCTCTCCCTGCAGCTATCAATTGTCAACAGATCCTCAGCTAGGTCTGGGACTTCTTGTCAACCTCCCAATCCATGTTGGATTTTTGTCTGGTTTGGGTTTGCACCTGGCTTGTACAAGCTGTTGTAATTGTTCTGGGTTCATATGCAACTACCCTGGATATCAAGAAAACACTTTCCTCATTTTCATCTACCACCTCTGGCTCTTCTAACCTTTCCTCCTCTTCTTTTGCAGTAATACCTGATCCTTGGGAAGAGAGGGTGTTATATAGGTGTCCCATTTAAGACTGAGCACTCCACAGTCTCATTCTCTCCACATTGATCAGTTGTAGGTCTCCATGTTAATCACCATCTTCTGCGAGAACCTTCTCTGCTAAGGACTGAGAGATGCACTATGGGTAGAACAATGAGAATTTAGGAGTCAGTTTAATACTATGTATATTATCCTGAACCAGTAAATTCCACCTGTTTTTTTAATGTTCATTTCAAAATTTGGAATATCTAAATTGATATTCTGGATGTAATCTTCATTTTATCATGTGAGGTACACATTACAGCTACTTATATATCATCAGATTTGTACTGTTAATGTGACTAGTTAAAAATGAAAACAAAATTTAGGAAAATAAGCTTTACAAAATAAAGCACTGTATGGTGTGCTTCTCATCCCAATACTCAAGGAGAGGACTCATGAGGGTCCCATGTCTCTGGCTAGCCAGGAAAAAAACAGGGCTGTAGAAAGAAAGAAAGAAAGAAAGAAAGAAAGAAAGAAAGAAAGAAAGAAAGAAAGAAAGAAAGAAAGAAAGAAAGAGGATCTCTGAGAATCCAGCCTGGTAGATATTGTTTTTTTTTTTTTCACATCAATTAGCTAAAAAATAAGATTTTAGTTATTTTTCAGAACCTAAATTATTTAATTGATTTTAAAAACATATTAGTTACTGTTTTGTTGCTACAACCAAATACATGAGAAAAACATTTAAGCAAGAATGTGTTAATTTGTGGTCACAGTTCAAGGGTGTAGTAGATAAGTTAAAATGAAGTATGTGAAACTGGGCAGGACGCAGTAAAGGGGAGGTGAATATGTGGGAGGGGATCTAAATACTATCAAAATATACTGTATAAAATTTGCAAAACAATTTTTCAAGTCACCATAATCCTTAAGAGTTCTAGCACTGTTCAAAAGTATAAATACAGAAACAGCTCTCAGACTCACTAAATCTCTTACTTGTGAGTATAACATAAAAAAAAAAACAAGCTACATGGAGCTGGAGAGATGGTTCACCAGTTAAGAGCACTGGCTGCTCTTGCAGAGGACCTAGGTTTTATTCCAAGCACTCACATAGCAACTAATAACTGTCCATGACTCCAGTTCCAAGGGATCTGATGCTCTCTTCTCACCTCTGTGGCCACTGCACAATATAGTTGCACCTATACACATTCAGACAATACACTCATATACAAAAAATAAAAAAGTAAAATATTTAAACAAGTAAGTTACTTTCTTCAAACTTAGCAAATGGTTTGTATTAGTTACTTTTTTTGTTGCTATAATAGAACACCATGACCAAAAGCAGCTTATAAAAAAAAAAAGAAAGTTTATTTTGGCTTCCATATCTGGAAGGAGGGTACATGATGAGGGTGGACGCATGGTGTCAGGAGCCAAAAGTTGATAGCAAACAAAAAGCAGAGAAAGCAACCTGGAAGTGGAAAAAAGCTATGCGCTCTCAAAGCCCACTCTTAGTGGTGTTCTTCCAGCAAGGCTGCACTTCCTACAAACAGTGCCACCAACCGACCAAGTGTTCAAATACTTGAGCCTATGCGGGCCATTTCTCATTCAAACAGCACAGTCTTATACCAAAAGGGAGGAATGGGACAGTACATGAAAAGACAGTACTAAAACATGATCGAAACCCAGCAAGGACAACATCAAATCCTTTAGCACCATGTACAGCATCTGCAATGCTAGATAGAGTCATCTAGCCTCCAAAGGATTTTGCCACATGTAGTACACACAGGCTCTCTCCTAGGCCAACTCAGCCCAGTGCATGTAGAGTTCCTCAGTGAATATCCCACAGTTTGTGGCATCTATAGCGCCCCGTCGTCTCCACAGCAACTTAAGCTTTGAATTCACAGCTTCACACAATAGCTTCTCAGGGCTTCCTTGCAGGGATTTCAACCCTGTCTCATATTGCTTGGGCTCAGAAGCATTTCTGAATCTTGGTACAAGACTCTACCATCCCTTCACTTCTGAATCTATGATATCTATACAACCAGTACCATGTGGCCACACTCCCAGGTTCTGTTGCTAGCTCAAGATGTATTCTGTCCCCCTTGGATTACTTTTGTATAGGCCTCTGTGTGCTTTCCAGGGTGGATCTGTGGAAACCCTTCCCTAAATTGTTGTTTTTCGCATGGAAACCTTCAGTCAAATTCTTAATTTAGTCTCTCTCCTTTCAAATGAATTTCGTGGGGTCCGGCCCTCAGGACACATTTCTGACTGTCAGTGTGGAATGAGATTTTTTTTTAATGATGCTAATCTCTGTAACAATTACAGGTTATTTTTTAGCTTTCACATGGATTGCAACTTTAAACTCCTCTCCATTCACCACCAGACTGCATAATTTTCATACTATCTCTCTTTCTCTCACTACATACCTGGATAAGAGTAGTGATCAGTCACATGATACAACCTGAATGCTATCCTGTCATAAGACCGGCTCTACCAACCACACTAATCTATCATGTTTAAATCCAACCTCACTTAACTTCCAAAGCAATGTCTAAACAGGCCATGAACCCAAAGCAGTCAGATTATTGGTCAGAACGTAACAAGAACTGCCTTTAGCCAAGCTCCCAGGATAGTCCTTCATCACCTTTGAAACTCTGTGAGCCACAACTCTTCCATTCATATTTGTGTCAGAATTCTGATCTATTAAATTCTCATCAGAATGGCTTATTAATCTCTGCATATTCCATTCTAGGGCCTTTCAAGTCCAAAATTTTAGATTTTTCCACATTCCCCTTGACAATGAAGCACATGGCCATGTTTATCATAGCAATTTCCCCATTCCTTGGTACCAATGTTCTGTGTTAGTTACTTTTCTCATTAATGTACCAAACTAATTGACAAAAGCAATTTAAAGAAAGAAGGGTTTATTTGCTGTCAGAAGGTATAGTACATCAAGGCAGGAAAGATTGCTTAAAGCAGAGGGTACTATATACAAAATAATCTTTCTATTCCTATTTATTAACACAGTCTAGAAAATTCTTCACAGACATACCTTGTCTTGAAGGTGAAGCCATATTGTCTCAAGTTGACTGTCAATACTAATCATCATAGCACGGTGTTATGCTCCTTACTTTTAGCAAAGTAATCATTTAATTCATGAAGTTATTTTTATTCCTTCAAGTATATACTTATTTATACATATGCTGACAGTATATAGAAAAAATTTTCATGTGTGGTATTCTCTTCTTTAATCAATCTCTATTCTAATTGTGAAAGCTTATAAACCTCAAATTTTTCAAAAATTAATTAAATCACAAGCTAAATTATTTTGGGTTTTTCATTTGCTTTTAAAATTTTCCAGAAAACACTTTTTTTCTGTGGAGACACAAAGACCAAGAGAGATTAGAATATCTAGGTTTCACAAAATACATACACGAGGGTCTGGTGATTCTAGTGATGATAATAAGAGTTTAATTTAAACAATGCTATTATCAAGCTCAAAAATTTAAGATTACTATTCCTTTGAGGTGAAGTTTGTTGTTCCCAACCAATGCTTACCCAGATTCTGTGACTAGATCATTACTTTGTTGCTTCCTCTGTTCATTTTCTGAAACTTATTTTTCTAAGTGATTCATAAGCTTTCTTTTGTTTTTTCCAATTCAATATTTTTACAGAAGCCTATAGAAAACAAGCATGAATTTAATTGGTAATTCATAATGATTTGGTCAAATGATGACTGACATAATCAGGTATTGCTTTTTAAAGTATTATACAAATCATTGCTGTGGCTAGACTGCAGATTAAAACTTGAATGTTAATAATCAGAATTTGTACTTATATTGAAACGGAGGTATGTACAAGTTGTATTGGTATCACTCTAGATTGTCTCCTCTTCTAGTAACTACACACATGCCAGTCAATGCACATTGTAATGCACTTGAACTTCAAAGTTCAATGAACATGTTTGTGTGTGTATATATGTTTTTCTTTCTGTATGTATAAAATTCAATAATTTCACAAACATTTAAAGAAAGAAAGATCTTTTCACAATTTTCAATGTCTTTTCACTGCAACAGTGTTTTATTCCAGGTCACTATTTTCCCCAATATATCCACTCAAAGTACTCTTAGATTAAAAAAATGAAAAGAAGTAAAAGAACAATTTACTAATAATTTGTGTGCTTGAGAATAAGCATTATTTTCAAAGGAAAGAAATGGAGGAAAATGTTATTTTTCACAATTTAATTTATACATACTAATCTACTTCTTTCTCTAAGTGCACAAACTAAAGCAAATGACATCAGTGGTGTCACATCTGTATAGATAAGAATTTTCAGCGTTTTCTCTCCTGCAATGTAAAGCTTATGAGTATTATTACATTCTGCTGAATTCCTTATGGAAAGTATTTATTGATCATGATATTTCAGGAACGTTTATAGCTACTTTTAATAGTGTAATAGTTTTAAAAGAAGACATAAACACAATGGCTTGACCACACAGAGCCATACACACAGGCATACAGACAGACACAATCACACACACACACACACACACACACACACACACACACACAGAGAGTCATAATGTAGATTGGGCAGTAGGCTGTCTTCATGAAACCGTGGTCCCTTTCATTACTCTTTATTAGAACTTCAAGCATGAAGGCGGAAGAAGATTCAAAAGCATCTTCTTCATAAAGCTTTTCCTTTTCCCTTTTGTAATGAATTTTACACATAGTTCCCTTAATTACTTCTCATCAGTACCATCTGACTGCAAGAAAGGCTGACCCAGTACTAATTTACTCGTCCAGTCTCTTCAGCACAGATGTTAAAAAGACAGATGACTTCTAAGAGCTTTGGGGAATCCAATTCACAATATGCATTTCTAGGTATTTAGCTGTTAGAGAAAGCTCAAAACACTTTAAATGAGATGAAATAAGAAATCAGCCTTGCTATGTTCTTTTACACTTGTTAATATTTTTATCTGAAAGGACCAAATCAAGAACAATTAGTTACTTTGAAACCTAGAGAAATACCTTCAGAAGGGCTAGTGCCTTGAGGAAAATTATACAATAGCAAAACATATTTAAATATACTTGTCCAGGAAAAGATTCTTACATGATTTTTATGTCCTATTTTGAAGCAGAAATATAAGAAAATTCTCTCGCTAAGAGTACATTTCCTTTCAGGTGTTAATGTCAAGATAATGTGTACCATACAAAAATGTGTACATTCACTTCTTAAATAACCAAGGATATAAACCAAATCCTATAATGCCATTCTTCTTAATGAAGCAAATATAGCTGACATGGAACTTGTTGATCCTTTAAGACATACTGTTCAAGATAATTAGAGCATGATTTTTTAAAATGAATTCACTTTTGAAAGATGGAAGAAAAGCCTAGATTAAGTGTTGCTCATTATTTTAAAGTAAATCAAACTGGTCCAAAAGAACAGCTTCTTGAGTATCCATGATTTGCTTTATGATATTATATTTTGTTTTTTAAAAGTTTGTCTTTGCTGTTTTGATTTGCTAGTGACTACTTTGAAATGTAAAATGCTTGGCTATCTCTCTCATCATGCCATAGAAAGTCACCAAGTAGGGATCTGCATTGCTGAGTTGTACTTTCCTTTGTATACTTCCAGACTTTCGTTTTTATTTCCCTTTATTCATTCATGAATTCAAAAGAAAATGAACCTCTGTACTCAGTCCACATGTGCATGCTGCTCCCTGTCTATCTTCTGCTCACTGTGTGGCTACTGAATCCTGTAGACCCTGACTAGATCCCCAGGTAGCAAACTAGTCCAGTCTGGACACCCAGTTACTTAGTAGCCACCCTGCCCACCATGCCTCAGTGGGCAGCTGAAGTCAAATACTGAACAATAGTGAACAATAGGAAGATACCTCTAGCCCAGTCTCCCGACAAGTCCCCCACTAGCTGTTCTTCCCACTAAGCCACTCCAGATCAAATGACATCCAACCCAGAAGAGCAAGTAAGGACTCGTATACCTACTCCAAACACCTAGTCACCTAGCAGCCACACCACCCATTTTGCTTCTCCAGAACTGGGTAGAGTCAGACCAAGAACAGATGGCTCAGAATTCATAACTATCCTTATCTGAACTGAGATGACATCTGACACTCCATTTGCACATCAACACAAACTGGTCCTAAGACTGAGCACCAAACAATCCTCAGCTGATCCACAATCTGACAAGTTGGAATAACAGCAAACAAAGACCCAAATACGCACTCAACTAAAGTGAGGTTAGATATCCATTCCAAGAAAAAAACACTAAGGAGATAATTTGAAATGCCAAGATCCTATCACAGAAACAGAAACATGAATAGCTAAGATATATTTCAACATATTAAAGGCAATATATAAGAATCCTACAGTCAACATCATGTTAAATGACAAAAATCTCAAATCACTTCCCTTAAAATCAGGAGGACAACGATTCTCTCTCTCTCTCTCTCTCTCTCTCTCTCTCTCTCTCTCTCTCTCTCCTCAATCTAGATTTTAAAGTCTTGTCTGGAAGAATAGTAAAACTGAAGGAAGTGAAAGGAAATCAAATTGGAAAGAAAGAAGTCAAAGTATCCTTATTTGAAGATGATCTTATTTTATATATAAAAGAAGCTAAAGACTCCACCAGAGAAGTCTTATGATTGATAAACACATTCAGCAAAGTACCAGGATACAAAACTAATACAAAAAATCAACAGCCTTCCTATATACAAATGAAAAACCTATTGAGGAAGAATTCCAGGAAACAATCACATTCACAATAGACTTAAAAATATCTTGGAATAACTCTTTAAAAAGTGAAAGACTTATATAACAAAAACTTTAAAACTGAAAAAAAAGAAATAGAAGAAGGTATCAAAAGATGGAAAACCCCTCATCTTCATGAATCCGTAGGATCAATATTGTAAAAAAGACCATCCTTTCAACAGAGATCTACAGATTTAATGAAAGCCCCACCAGCATTTCAACTCAACTCTCACAGAAAATTTAAGACAACTTAAATTTCATATGACAACACACACACACACACACACACACACACACACACACACAAACCAAGATAGCCACAACAATTCTGAAAAATAAAGAACTGCTCAAGGTATCACTATCCTGTTTTCAAGTTAAACTACAGAAATATGGTAATATCTACAACAACCTGATATTTGACAAAGAGAACAAAACTATGTGTTGAAGAAAAGATAGCATGTCCAACAAATGGTGTTGGTCAATCTGGATAGTTACCTATAAAAGAATGGAATTAGATACATGTCTCTCACCTTGTTCAAAACTCAATTCCTAGGAGATGAAGAACTTCAACATTATACGTGATACCTTTAATCTGACAGAAGACAAAGTAGGGACTACACTGGAAATTATAAGTATAAGAAATAACTTATTGAACAGGACCCTGGTATTGCAGACATTAAGACCAACAACTGACAAATAGAACCACATGAAACTAAGGGCTTCTGCTCAGCAGAAGACACTAGCATCTAGAGTGAAGAAGCAGCTTACAGAATGGGAAAAAGTCTTTACCAGTTATGCATCTAAAACAGGGTTAATACCAAGAATTTACAAAGAACTCAAAACACAAAACATCAAGATAACAAAAGACACTAACATTAGAGTGAGAGACAGGCTACAAACTGGGGGAAAAAGTATTTTCCAGTTATGCATCTGAAATGGGGTTAATATCTAGAATTTACAAAGAACTCAAAAAAAACTAAACATTAAGAAAACAGTCAACCCAATTAAAAATTTGGGCAAGGAACTAAACAAAGAGTTCTCAAATGATGAAACAAAAATGACTGAGAAATATTTTTTAAATGTTCAATATATTTAGCCATCTGGGAAATGCAAATGAAATATAATTTAAGATTTCATTTTACCAGGATTAGAGAGATGGCTCAGAGGTTAAGAACATTGGCTGCTCTTGCAGAGGACCTTGGTTTAATTCTCAACATCCACAAGGTGGGTAACCACCTTCTATAACTCCAGTTCCGGAGGGTGTGATGCCCTCTTTTGACCTCTGCAGGCATTGCATGACATGGGTGTACTTACATGCATGCAGAAAATACACTCACACACATAAAATAAAAATAGCAACAACAAAAAGACTATATTTTATGCGTGTCAGAATGGCTAAGATCAAGAAAACAAATGACAAGTATTGGTGCAGATGACAAGAAAACAAAGTACTTATTTACTGCTGCTGGGAGTGCAAACTAGTGCAGCCACTACAGAAATCAGTATATAGCTTCATCAAGAAGCTAGAAGTATATCTACCGAAAGACTCAGCTATATCACTGTTGCGAGTATATCCATAGGATTCTAATTCATACTACAGAGACACCAACTTGCCCATGTTTATTTTTGCTCTATTCACAATAGCCAGGAAATGGAAATACCCTAGGTATCTGTCTATTGATAAGTGGATAAGAAAAAATGTGGGGGCTAGAGAGATGGCCTAGTGGTTAAGATCACTGGCTGATCTTGCAGAGGACCTGGGTTCAATTCTTACCACCCACATAGTGCCTAATAACTGTCCATTAACTCCAGTTCCAAGGGATTTGACACTCTCTTCTGACCTCTATGGGCATTGCACCACACTGGTGCACTTACATTCATGCAGACAATACATTCACATGCATAAAATAAAAATTATAAATAAAATATTTTTAAAAAGAAAAAATGTGGTATATTTACACCATGCATTACTCAGCTATTAAGGAAAAGAAATTATTATGTTTGCAGGTAAATGGATGAAACTGGAAACAATCATCCTGAGTGAGATAACTTAGACTCAAATACATATACATTGCAAGTTTTCTTTCATATGTAAATATTGTCTTTGAATCTAGATATATATGTTTCATTTGAAATACCCAACGATGTGAGGAAAGTAGCATGGGACCATGTGGGAGGGCATATTAGTCAAGGTTCTCTAAAGAAACAGAACTGATAAAAACTGATGAAACAGAACACATAATATATATCATATAATATATATTATATGATATAATATTTTGTATATATATGGATTGAGTAGATTACCTTACAGTGTCCAAGCAGTCCAAAAAGACCTCCCAACATTGGAAAGGGTAAAAATTCAGCAGTTGCTCAATCCACTGGATGTCTCAGCAGTCCCAATCTGGCACTGAAGGTTTGAAGGATTCCTCAAATTTTGATAATCTTCAGATTATTTTGGAATCTGAAGACGTTTGTTCTACTATCAACAGAGAAATATTACAGGAACAACGTGAAAGCACCAGTGAGAGAGAAAGAAAGCAGGTGAAAAGCAACGAACTCCCTTTTGCCATGACCTTTATGTGGACTACCATCAGAAGATTGCACCCACACTTAGGGTGAGTCTTCCAGCTTCAGATAATCCAATAAAGAAAGTCTCATTTCAGTTAATTCCAGACCCAATCACATTGACAACCAAGATTGGTCATCACAGAGGGAGAGATGATTTAAGGGAATGGAGATAAAATATAGTGATATAAAGGGAAAATGGTTAGTAGGATATAGGAGGCAATATGGGGATGGGTAACTAAAAATAAGGACCTTTTGAAAAGGCAATATGGAAACTTACTACTATAGAAGAATTCTAAATTATACAAATATATAGAAGAGTCTGAATGTACTTACCCTATGACAAATCACAGCATTCCAGCTAGATACATCATTGTGCCAAATAATAACTCAAGCTCCAGAACTGAGTTATTGTTCTTTGAGTTGTTGGCAAATGTGGGTTAGAGAGATCCTCCCAAACACTTCAAGCTATTGCCAGTGCTCTTTGTTTCCCCCCAAAATCTGATAGTAAGCCCTTATTGTTGAAGACAACACATTCTTGAGTCATAAAACATGGAGAATCAAGCAGGTACTAACCTGGAATCTTCATCCCTTCTCACAGTGGCATTGAATTATCAGAGACCCACAACTGATCAATGTGCAGAGATTAAATGACTGCAGAATCCGCACCCCAAAATGGATATCAAAGCCCCATTCCTTTCTCCAAGACTCAGGAATCTATATGGAAGAGGAATAGAAAGAGTGTAAGAGTCAGGGATGGTAGTTGACTGAAAGGAAACAGTACCTTCCAGACAGCAGGGGAGGTGCCCATATAAACTCACAGCAATCACAGTAACATGCACAACACCTACTCAAAGTCAAGTCAGACAAAATCCCAACATGGAGGGGGAAGGTGGGCAGGAAGTCCCACTGGTAACTGAGGAGCTATTGGCATATGGTAGCTGCTGGTGCAGGAAGAGCCAGTTCTCTTCGTTCCAGCACACATTTTCTTTGTTGCAGGGAAGATTCCACACTGGAATGTATTTGAGGAACACATACTGGACTCAATAAGGGGAAAAAGAATAACAGGAAGCTGGGTGGATAGGGAGGTGAGGGTGGATCTTGGAGGGGTTGAGGGAGGGAGACATTCAATCAAAGTACATTGTATGATATTCTCAAAGAATTAATAAAACATTTACTATATAAAAAGAAATTTTATAATAAAAGGAATCATATACTGCAACAGAAAGCAGGAAATACTAGAAATGATGTTTGTACCTTTGCTAGATTATTTCATTTCTAACACTTTCTCCAATTATCCTCTTATGATCCTTCTACCCTATTAAAACCCAATGAGCCTTAACGTGGATGACAGAGTATATGGTATACGGGCTCCAGTTGCGGGGGCGGGGGGCACTATGAGATGATTAAGATTGTTTGAGATGTTCTGTATGAAATACACAAAAATTCAATTAAAAATATATTCAAAAACATATGTTTCTATTATTCTGCTTTCAATCTGTCCACAATTATTTTATAAGACTTCACAGGAATAGTGGTACCTGTAACTTAATGTTTTGAAATATTGACATGAAAATATATTTATTATTTATGTATTATACCTTTGGTTAGAATTGTTAATCACTAAATCTATACATACATGAAAAGCTATGAAACTTAAATACAACATATGTTTAAAAATGATTAAAATATTTTCTGCACTGAAAGCTTAAACATCATTAAGGAAGATTCTTTAAGTGCCTTCTAATTTTGCTCTCTTTTTCTCTAAGCATTTTTGATGAAGTATCACTTTGACACACCATCAAAGTGATCTCTAGTGTCCAGTATTGTGGTATAATTGATTATTAATTGCTTCTTGAGGCCAAAGCCAAAAATCAGAAAGGATTCACAATGTCAATATGCTGAAACAGAACTTAAGGGAATTAAAAATTAGCAAAAGAACAAATGTAGTACACAAAGAAAGGTAATCAATTTGTCCTGAGGAAAGGAGATAGTAATCACAGAAATTACAAAAGAGCTATTGTCATCTAAATTAAATCTTATTTTTTTCTGAAAGACTTAGCTCTGTGTCTTGTTGTATATTAAAAATAACAAACACATCCTGTTTTGTAATAACATTTAACATAAATTTAATGGATATTTGGTGGTGTTTTTCCTTTTATGAATAAGTTTTTTCTCTCATTTCACCTCATGTGTGTCTTATAATAATCCCATGAAATAAATGTCAACCCTTAAGAAGAACTTAGGCACAAATTGACAAAGGGAGTTTGAATGATTGGAGTAGCAACTTGGAAAATCAGATTCAAGCAGGTTTAAGCATGTACCCACAGGACCTTGCAGTCTTCAAAAAAAACTTTTTAAAGGCAAAATTCACAAGTGGAGAGAGGAATTGTGTGAATTGTTTGTCAAGAATGTGGACTGGTGCTGGAATGATTGTATGCAGTCTCATAAGAAATAGATTGGATAGCTTAGTATAAATAATGTAGTTCTCAGATGAAGGGGAGAATGCTTAAAGCAAAGAAATTCTTGGGAAAGGTACTTAAGGATGATGATAAGATTGGCATATTTTGCTTTACTGAAAAGTATGGGTCCCAGCATAGAAACTACAAGATATAGTGAGTTTTGGCCTGGTAGAGCTTCAAATATGCGGAAAAGAGGGTGTGTCTTTGGAGATTCAGATCAAATGTTCTATGAAATAGACATGTGTGAGACTTGATCACATGTCTTCTCAGCTTAATATTTTGGGGTGCTTGATTTGCTTTGTGCTTTGGTTGTAATTTCTTCCTCATACGTGAGGGAAATTGTTTCACTTTGTTGATAAGAAAGTTGAGTCTCAGGAAGCACGTCAGTCCAGTTATCTAGGTGTAGCATACAGTACCAAGGCTCTCAGCCACACATATCTTGTTTCAAGGATTATGTGCATCCTGTGTCTTTCAACTCTTCAGAAACCTGCTGAGGAAAGAAAAAATGTGTCAATGTTGTCCAATACATTTTTGATCTATTTAAATTCTTTGATATTCAGCCACTCAAAAAATGAACAACGGAGGTATAAGCTAGAAAAATACATCCTTAAAGAATAAATATGGAATCTATTACAGCAATATCTGCCCAAGCCTGTGGCCTCTTTTTTATTATTTGAAAGAGAAGCTTCCTGATTTTTCCCGTGTCTTCTTCCTTTGTTACTAATCAAGGAGGGAGATGAGAAATGTGTAACTCTTCCATCAAGCTCCTCATCACTTTTCTAAATTTCTAATTTATATTTTGATTGTGTCTTGCAGAAAGGTTCTTAGATATGTTCTTTTTTCTAATATTCTCCAGGAAAGACGGGATATGGTTCACACACTTCAATAAATAGTTTTCATAATGCTGCCACATCTTCAAAGAGGGACTACAATATGCTGTATCCTTGAGAGATAGGAGACAACAGTACAAAATAATGAAAAAGAGAGCCCCACAAATGTCTTTTCAGAGCCTTTCACCCACCAGTCAATACCCACCTCCAGATTCAGTTCAATTCACAACACTAAATTGTGTAATTATCCTCTAAACCATATTGCCAAAAATTCTCAAAGCTGTTAAGATTTTCTTTTTTTAGTTTTCAAATACCATTTTCTGTATTGTCCTTATTTTGAAGAAAGTACTGATGTCATATTCTTTCTTTTATTTTGTTTTAATTTCTTGGGTGTTTGTGTGTGTGTGTGTGTGTGTGTGTGTGTGTGTGTATGTGTGTATGTATACACGTAAGTGTGTGTAGGGAAGAAGTTTGACGTCAGGGGTGTTTTTCAGTTCGCATCTTTTTTCAATTCCTAGTTGAACTCAGATCTCCCAGAAGTGGCTAATCTGGCTAGGCAGTTTGTCCTTAGAATCCTCTCTGAACCTTCCCAGGTAGCTTCTTTCATAATAAAATAGAGGCCATAGGCTTACAAAGATATTGATGCAGTGAATTCCCTATTTATTCTATTGAGACTTCTTCAAGGGTACATTTTTTTAGTTTATACTTCTGTCATTCATTTTCAGTTTAGCTAAATATCAAGGAATTTAAATACATCAAAACTTATTGGACAGTATTGGTACCTCTTCAGCAGGTTTCTGAAGAGCTGGATCATACAGGAAGCACATACTTCTTAAAACAGGAGATGTGGGGCTAACAGCTTTATTACTATATGCTACACATAGATAATCTGACTAAGTATTGGTTCTTCCTAAGACTTAACTTTCTAATCAACAAAGTAAGACTATTCTCCATATGTATGAGGAAAAAATTACAGTCAAAGAACAAAGCAAATCAATCACCACAAAATATTAAGCTGAAAGGACACATGTGATCAGGTCTCACACATGTCTATTTCACAGATTTTATTTGACTCTCCAAAGACAGATCCTCTTCTCAGCATATTTGAAATTCCACCAGACCAAAACTCACTATATCCTGTAGTTTCTATGCTAAGAGCTATAGTTTTAAATAAAGCCAGATATCCAATTCTATAGTCATCCTTAACTACTTTTCTCAATAATTTCCTTGCCCTTATGTGGGTTCTAGGGATTTGAACTCTAGTCTTCATGCTTGCATGGCAAATGCTTTACCTGCTGAGCCATCTCCCCTGTATCCAAATTGTTTCTTTTAAATAAGAGCACCAATTTTAAGTAGAAGCTCACCTGTATGTCTTCCTTACTATATTTAAAATCCTATCTTCTGATTGACACATCCTGAATTTCTTCCCAAATCAAACACTGTTTGGAACTTCAAACAAACTATTTATGAGCTGTGTCCACCAGGAGACACTACATCAAGCAAAAACTTGGTGTGATTCTTTCCAGATTTCATGAGATATAATCAACAATTAAAACTTGCATAAATTTGGTCAACACGTCATGATTTGAGATGAACTGTGAAGTGATTAACATAATCAAATAAATTTAATACATGCATCATCACTCTTGTTTGGTGAGCTTCACTGGAGGATTGCTTAGATCACAAACAATATTTCTTTTTCTGTGTCTGACATTTTTAGTTCAGCATAGGTTCATTTATTTTGTTGCAAAAGTCAAAGTTTCCTTATTTTTTAAAACTGCAATTGAATATCACATTGTGTTCATAATTTCATCTATCAACAGACACCTCTAGGTATATGTCCGTGAAAATTGAAATCACTAACCCAAGTGATAACTGTTCTGGCTTGCTCACTGCAGCAGTATGACTGCAGTGAACATGGGGTGCAATATTTTTTTGAGATAGTAAGTTCACTTTTTTTGCATGTGGTGTTTGGCGGATCACATGGTAGTCCTATTAATAGCTGTATTTATTTTGAGAAACCTCCATCTCATTTTCCATAATTATGAAGCAATTTATATTTCTAGCAACAATGTAGATGGGTTCCATTTTTCCACTTCCTCACTATCACTTTCTATCTCTGTTTTTTTGATAAAAGCCATCCTAATGGATGAAAAATAATATCTTACTCTTGTTTTAGGTCTGCATATTCTTAATCATTGTAATTGTGAACAGCGTTTTATACATTTGTTGTTGATTTATATATTCTACTTAAAAAAATACCTGTTTGGTTCTCTCATGCTTTATTTTGTTTTCATATGCTTTGAAACAAGATTTCATGTAGCTCAGGCTCACTTCCAATATCTAAATAGCTGAGGATAACACTCAACTCTTAATTTCCTGCTTCTACTTCCAAAATTGCAGAATTTTAGGCAAGTATCATCATGCCTCACTGTTTCTTTATAAATATATATTTTAATT
>NW_008353264.1:303239-303497 GCF_000622305.1 Nannospalax galili | reverse complement strand
AAATATATATTTTAATTATTTTACTTAAATTTCAAAATGCATAGCAATGTATTTGTTATTTTATAGCATACTTTCACATTAATGTATTCTTTAAAATTTATAAAGCATATACCTATAAAATTTTCTTACCACATAGAATCTTAAGTTGCTTGGATCATATATCATATATTAAAATTTAACTGTACTTATCAAGTGCAAGGTATATCCTTGCATTGAATATCGATACGACCCTGAAATCATAAAACATCACTAAATAAA
>NW_008353264.1:273989-303187 GCF_000622305.1 Nannospalax galili | reverse complement strand
ACTTAAAACTGATGTAACATAAATTGTGAATATTTTTACAGTATTTATTCATGAAAGAGTAAAAAGTTTATATAAAAACATAGAAGTTTCAATATGTTTGAGTCATTACTGACAAAAATCACACAAACAGTCACAATTCACTTCGTTTTTTCTATAAAACCTGAAATAGTTTGCTTTCCAAACCATATTTACCTAAAGCCGTTTGGACAAAAATTGTTAGTATGTAGACATTTGTATGCACATTCATTAGTGAATGCATTTCTATGAGACTTAACTTTAGTAAATAGAAAGTGAAATAATTGTAAAGATTTCACACATTTCATAGTATTTGTAATTTCCTTCCTGAATCCCAAGAAGAGATATGGTATTTACTATTTTCAAAATATTTAAATGAGTAATCATTCTTTTCAAATAGCTTCCAATACACTCAGTAGTCATCAACAATATTTTGTTGAAAAATTGCATAAAGATAGAATGACTAACACTCTCAGATGATGTGGACAGCTATGGATTCTTTCCATGTCAGTACTCACAGAAATGCTCTTGCAATGTCATTACAAGTATTCAGATTTCCAAATCCAATATCCATTATTTAATGCTCACTACTTCTTTGGGGAACTTAATTGGCCATCCAGGGCACTACACTACCACCCTCTTTGATGTTGTTTATATCCTCTTTACTGCCAATAAAACTACTTTTGTAATCTCTAAATTTTAAAATTTTCTAAGAGTCTTAGTCTCATATTTGTTCTTTTTTTGTTCTATGATTACTCTGTGTGTGGTGCTTTGAATGAGAATGTCCCCCATAGGCTCCAAGTATTTGGACATTTTGTCTCCATTTGATGACGCTGTTTTGGGAGGTCTTAGAAAGTGTGGTTATCCTGGAGGAAGCATGTCACTGGAGGTAGGCTTAGAGGGTTCTTAAGCCTTCCCAGTCACATTCTTGCTTCCTGTGCTTGCTTGAAGATGTAGAGTCTAAGTTCCACTCCTCCTCCAGCCACCTTTGCCATCATGCCCCACCCCCACTGTGACAGACTATAATTCCTCTGGAACCATATGCTCAAATAAACTCTTCCTTCTATAAATTGCTTTGCTCATTATTTCTATCACTGCAACAGAAAAGTAACTAATACACTATGCAATCTAACACCCAGATTCCTAACTTGTGCTATTCATCTGGATCTGAAAAATTCCAGTAGTGTATATCGCCTTTAAGTCTCTTTATATCATCCAGGTCCCTCTATTACACTGAAATTTTAATTGGTCTTATTTTCCTCATAGGAATACGATTTGGATATATGAATAAAGACAATATTTATTAAGACTACTTTCAACTAAACAGAAAATTTCACATCTAAACTATATCTTGATAGCAATACATCATGACAGATTAGCTAAGTCAACTTACAGTCTTTGATCTTGAAATTCTAAGATTTTAAGCAATAACTTTGGATTAATATTGAGCATAATGTTCCTTTTTAAGCCTTGGTCAATGTGCTTCTTTGTTTTCTTCTCCAATCTATTCTCTGCTCCTTTCTACTTTGACATTTTACCACATGTCACTGATTACTAGGAACTAATCAATACCTTGATTTCTGTTCTCCAGTATGTTAAGTTGTCACTAGAAGTCAGCATCGGGAGGCAGAGCAAAAGAAAAGTCTATGTCTTTTATTATCTCCTGTTCCATCTCAGCTTTGGTGACGTTCTGGCAGTAGCTGATTCACATAGTGATTGTACTACTCTCATTTTAACTTTTATTATGGATGTAGGTCCTATCAAAACTGCAATAACACTGTATCTTTGCCCTGCAGTAGCATGTTCCTTGGATTGAAAACAGCTTTTTTGTTTTACTACTCCTAGGTAACTCAGTTCCTTTTACAGAAATGTTCATGGAAGCAACATGTACTCTTCAAGCATGATGGTGAAAAGAAACAGTTCGATGGTTGTATATAGATATTTTTCATGAAAAGAAAACTATGTAATTCTCAGGAAACATAATACAGAGACTTATAGTATAGAAGAGGACACAGTAAAGAGAAATAGTAGAGTAAATTTGATATTAAATATAGTCATAGTAATATGATAGAATATTTTACCTCCAAAATAATCATAGACCCTGGAATAAAAATATAGTTTCTTATTTTGTTTCCTTCTTGGTTTTTTCCTAATAGATACATATAGCCTCATGATTCTACTTTTTAAATTTTGATTTTCATTACTGGAAGTTATGCTATAAATCACAGGATAATTAGATAGACAAATTGTATTTCTAAATTTTATTATGAATAAAAAAGGTTCTGCTCTAATAAAGATTTAAAAGCAACATGGGTCTTTCAGTGTTTGATTAAAGCTCAATAGAATTCTTATGAAATTATCTGTATCTATATATAAATGCAAGCATACATTAAAATATACATGTGTACAAATACTTGTATACATATATGTGTACACAAATTATTGCACATATATGTATATATATATAAATTATGTGCACATAATTTATATTTTATATGTGTGTCATATCTATGTATACATGAATTTGTATGTATATAGCATGTTTGCATATAAAGAGAATGCAAACTAACAGAAGGGAATAAATAGAGGTTGCAGCAAAAGGCAATTGAGGGTTATTGAGCACAGAATCAGATTTTATATCACTATTTTATCTATTTGAATTCTAAGGACAAGAATATTCACTGGATATAAAAACAGTAGAGGATAAATTAGAATTTCAGGAAGAAATCAAACATTCTCTGGCAAAAGATAATAAAATCAATGTTTATGAAGTAAGACCATGAAAGCCTATGTTTACGTCTTCAAGTTAATTACAGTAGGGCACATTGATATTTGCTTTAGCTAATAAGAAATTTAATTTGGAATCATGAAAAGGACAGAGTCTACATTTTCAACAGCTTAGAGTTTATTTCTAAAGAACAGAAAAGGGCAAGGAAAGAGGAGGATTTATACAGGTAGAAAAGAATGCTACTTAGAATGATAGATAAATATAGAAATAGGCATTGCTTGCTCGTTTACAGAATCATGAAAGAACGTAAAGTTACACCTTACAATAGAAAATCAATTACTAAATGTTATGGCAATGCAATACCATGTTACAGCAATGCCTGAACTCAAACAGACTGATTAGCATCCATTATGACCAAGAGTGGGACCTGATTGATTCTGAAAACTTGTTCTTTCAAATTTATCTCAGAACAGTGCCCTCTCAAAATTCTTTCTCTAAACTCAAGGTCTTGCTCTCTTTTTGGATACAGTACATCTAGCACGATATGGTAAGGGGGGAGCTGAACTTGTCTTATTAGGAGATTTTCCTTTTCTGATCCCTACTGACAAAGAATAGCATGTGCAACCACAAACAGATGTTATCAATCTAATCCTACCCATTGTTTACAAATGTAACTCATTTCTCTAAATGAATATTCACTGTTTGCAGCATTTTATATGCTCACAATATACATGCGAACACATGCAGTATTCTAGATCAAGGGCAAGGAAGGTTCATGAGGGATTAAAGCTATATGATTAAGTTACATGGGGAGCTAAAGGCCTCTTAAGCTTGTTTATATCATAAACAATATTAGATAGTGTTTATTATCCCGAAAATTAGGTTAACTTCAGTTACAAAGTCATTCCCAAAGTTCATCCCTTTTTATTTATAAAAGAGGAGGTGTGTAAATATTTGTAACAAAAACGTATCCTCACAGAAGTCATTCTACAAAATGTTGAAAGTATAATTAAATTATGCAAATCATAATTTAATAATGAGTGCAGCAAGATTAATTCAGGCAAGAATTATAAATGAATGCTAAAACTACCAAATGCAAGTTGAGCCACCAGTAAGATAGTAAAGAATTGTCCTCAGGAAGCTATGCCCCTCCCTGAGCATCTACAGATAGTTAATGGTTGCTGGAGTAGAAAGAGCCATTTTCTTCACTGGTAGGAAGCACATGCTCTTATAAACAATACCTCACCTAGTATCCTGTAATA
Organism: Nannospalax galili; assembly: GCF_000622305.1. Classification (NCBI taxonomy): domain Eukaryota; kingdom Metazoa; phylum Chordata; class Mammalia; order Rodentia; family Spalacidae; genus Nannospalax; species Nannospalax galili. The sequence continues at coordinate 299,182 of NW_008353264.1, read as the reverse complement.
ACTTTGAATAAAATGCAGTTGGTCATAAGAAAACCACATAAAATCATGGAAGGTGAATATGATCAAAATAACTTATAAACATATATGAAAATGCCATTGAGAAACACATTATTATGTATATTTTAAAACATTTCCCCAAGAGACAAAAGAATTAACTTTTTAGTGGAACCCTGGCATCTACCACTTTAACTAAAGAATCAAGCATATCACCAGTAATAAAGCCAATAGACACTGCATGATTCTTGATAAGATTATTATTAATGTATTGTTCCAGAAAAATAAACCTATATCACGATGTAAAGATGAGGAAACAATTCGAAAACCCCAGGAAAAATTCTATAAAATAATTTGACTGCATACTCTAAATATTAACTCCATAAATCAAGTCAGAAAGTTTTTTTCTGAAATCTACAGAATTTTTCACTGTTGATGGCTCAGCCTTTCAACAGAATCCTAAGTCTCTGTGTTTTGAATTTTCTTTTAGAGCTTGCTGTAAACTCAACATGGAGTCTTTCAAGACCTTTTACAACATAAGTTGTCTTAGTTTGCTTTCTATTGCTGTGATTAAACTCTCTGACCAAAAGCAACTTGAAGAGTAAGGGTTTATTTTATCTTATACCTTATATCTCAGCGCTGAGGGAAACCAAGGCAGGAACTTTAGCAGGACAGAAACCTGAAGGCAGGAACTGAAGTACAGGCCACAGAGGACTGCTGCTTACTGGATTGCTCCTCTGGCCTGTTCTCAGCTTGCTCTCTTATACAACCCAGGAACTTCTACTCAGGGTTGGCAGCACCCATAGTGCACAGAGCCCTCCCACATCTACCACCAACTAAGAAAATGCCTCACGAGACATGTCTGTAGGCCAATCCAAGATAAGAAATCCCCAAATTGAAGTTCCCTCTTCCAGGGTGGATGAAGTCCAGCATTAAAGCTACCCAGCACGCAGGTTCTGTTAGGTTATATTAGATAAACAGTAGGATTACTTCCATTGCAACTTGTTACTTTTGCAAAGCCATTATCTCTTCTGTGCTTCCCTTCAGCATAAGGCCATATTATTACAAATGAGCAGAAAATTCATCACTTGATGATCTATTTGACCCCTACAGACACTGTTTTCATACAATTATCTCTATAACATTTCCCTAGCTGCCTCTTTGTCTTTTCCACTCATTAAAATAATTATATATACCTTTCTTCTTATATATACACTGCAGTCTACTTATTGTTTTAAATTCTACCATCTCCATTGCTACCATTAGCTAATTCCACATTAGTATCTCTTCTCACTAGCCTTAATCTACTTAGGTGAGAAGTTACTAAAATACTAGCATGATTTCTACCACCAGGATATATAACAATATTTCATGTAAAATATAGTTTCTGAACTGCACTATGAAGGGCACTTATCTACATTTAGTGAATAACATATAGTATATACACTGTTTTAGTATTACATAGTATATTGAATCAAGCATGCTCAGTTTTTTAGTGTTGAATACCTGCCTTCACTGCCTACAGTGTTATGTCTGGAGTCTTTGCTTTAATTATAAAAGCTATCAGTTTTCCCATGCTTCAGCATATTAACAAAATAGTAGAGGTATTAAAATCCTGAACCCAGAATTCTATTCATAAATCAATAATAGGGTTTCAATTTTTTTGCGTATGTGTATGTCCATGTCCATAGTGTGTGTATATGTGTATGTGCATGTGCATGGAGAGGTCACATGCAACTGCAGCATCGGTTGTCTTCTTCAATTTCCCTCTACCTTTTCTTTAAATATAGGGTTTGCAAATGAATCTGTAACCCTTTGATTTGATTTGACAAGGCTGGCTAGCCAATGGGCTCCCCAGCACTGGGGTTTCCAAACATGTGTTGCCATCCTCACCTTTTTATATAGTTGCTTTGGATCCAAACTCAGGTCTTCATGCTTTTGCAGCAAACACTTTACTGATTGAGCCACCTCACCAGCTTTAACTTTCATCTTTTCTACTTTTTTATTTATACACATTTGATCTATGACCTTCTATCTTTGCTCCTTTATCAACTGTTAAAGCTCTCAGTGATTATGTTAACTGTATTCGTTAGATTTTCATAGTATAATTTCCTCTTCCTTTATTACATGTTTTACATCTCTGAACAGGTTTTATTAAAAATTAAAATCAGCTATTCCTTAGTATTCAGGAGTCAAAGTAATATGAGACTCTCAGCCTGTACAAGGGGAATCTGTACCTCATCTTTAACTAACTTGCCTGTAATAGATAGGACTGTGACACTGCTACAGACAATGAGAATTCAAGGGAATTTTGAGACAATAAATTGTGGATGTGTTAACAGATTTTTCTAAACTAAAAATTCCTATTTTTTCAAGATTTTATGCCAGATTTTAGCAGCTGTGTTCATGAAAGACTAGTCAAAATGTTGGTTTTTTTTTACTGCAATGCCCTTTGGTTTTTAATATAAAGGTTATTCTGCAATAATAAAAGATGGAACTGTGTCTTCTCCTTCTGTATAGCAGTGCTGTAAATGTGCTCTTCAGTATTTAATAAAAGTCACAAGTAAAACAGTCCAGGGCTATGGAATGTCTTTATGAAAGGAGATTTTAAGTTGCATACATACAAGGTGACACATAAGTAATTTATCAAATGAAACTGGGATTCATAGTTTCTCATTCATTTTTAATTTGTTAAGATTTTCCTACCAAACAATTCTTCATGAATGATGAAAAAAGCAACTACATTTTTTTTCAGTGAAATTATCATGCAAATGTCCATCTTTACCTTTAAATATTTATTATTAAATGAAGAAATTTTCTTCTTTATACAATATTATATAACTTTTTAACATGAATTTGCCTTTCACACTGCAATGGTCTTTTAATAAATTTACTCTCTGATTTGATTTATCAAAGTATTTGTGAAGCTCCATACCATTAAGTAAAACCCATCTGCCCTACAAAGCAATTACAATAGTATATGATTTACAAATGTCACACAAGTAAAGTTGCTTTGACAAAATTAAGTTTTCAGATTTCCAAATCGGTATGTCCCTTTCTTGGTTGATGGGTATTGTTTTAGAAAATAGCTGTTTTGATCATGAAGCAAATTAGAAAGAAAGAAGTGAATATCAGTGGTTTACTGTTTTGATTCTACATTGCACTGGGGATTTTTTAAGTGTTTGACTGAATTTTAAATTTTAACTTTATGCAAAATAAGTTTAAACAACAACAAAACATTAATTCTTGTTTTTATAATAAAAATCATAATGTGTTGGATGCTATCAAATATTGTGCTGACATATCAACTATTCTTCTTGTCACTGTTTATTATTTAATATTGTTTATTATTACAGATATTTTGAGTGTGATATTTACATTTATGGATCTTCTAAATAAGAAGAAAGGTAAGGAAGCGAATAGAAGGGAGAAGAAAGGAGTGAAGTTTCTTCACAAAATGTCAAATATTTTTTCCCTTCCTTTCTAAACATTCTCCATGGTACACTGATAGGACAAATAACAGGAGTAAAACTAAGCAATTTTACGTTATATGATGATATTTTTATTGTCTCGATGTTCATGAATTTCCTTCCAAGACTTTTTCTAGCTTTAAAGAAGAAGTTGGGATATAACATGGGCTTACTAAATGGAACAACTTTATGGAAAAGAGAAAGAAATTTGCTCAATTCTTTACATGAGGAATCTGGGTCAACAATAATGAAATGATAATCTCAAGCAACTATCACATCTGCCATTGTCACATTAAAAAAAAGTTATGTGGACATGTATGAGTATGTGCACATGAGTTGAATTGCCTGAAGACATCAGAAGTGGCTGCTGGTTCCCCTGGAGCTGAAGTTATAGGCAGTTGTAAGCTGCTAAAAGTGGGTCCTTGGAGTTCAACTCAGGTCCTCTGAAAGAATAGTATGCAGTCAACTGCTGACTGATCTCTCCAGCCCCCATTATTTGCTTTTTCATGGACTGAAGCTTGGGTTTATTGAGATAGAGATTTACCCTGGTTTGAAAAGGTGGTATTAGAACTATACTGAACACTAAAGAGAACACATGGCAAGGCAGGAAACCAGGGACATAAGATCATTTATAACGATTCATTCTCCTAAAAACTATTTGGAAGTCCTATGAGGACTAAATTAATTAATTCACCAGGCAGCACTACCAATGATCTAGCTAATTTCTTCCTACTAGTTGCTAATTTTTAAAGTTCTTGTCCCCTCTTAACATTGTAACAGTGGGGACTAAACTTCTAAATCACAAACATTTGAAAGATACCCTCAAACAATATCTAAATGACAACATGATGATTACTTGTAAGGCAATTCCAATCCTATTTCCTAATATATGCTTCAAGGTTTGGTTAGAATTCTTAAGTATTTTCCTTGTGTCAAGAGGGCAACGAACATATTTAAGACATTGTCATTTTCTTATTTACTCACAGATAACTGAAAATTTCACCATTGCTGATTTTACTTTTAGTTTCTAACAACTTTAGGCTTTTGATTATAACAATTTTACAAGCCAAAACTTACTTTAACAAAAATTAACATAAAACAAGAATCCAGCTGAAATTTCTTGGCCTGCCTTTACTCATTTGGCACTATCCTTATCAAGATTTGCTTAAAAAATTTCCTCTTAACATACAGTATAGATATGGATTTTGCTTCATTATCCAGTCAAAAATGAAACCCTGGGAATAAGAGATGGCTGCACCAAATGATGTCAGTCTTTTACTATTTAAATTAGCACAGACAGTTAAGATACAGACCAAACACACCAACTTAATGTTCATTTAATTTAGGGAAAATATTAATTTAAATAGCAATCAGATTTTTTTTCTTTTACAGATACATTCACACACATTGTATTTGTACATTCCATATTTAGAACTACAAAAATCTAGATATAAAACATGAATATTTTTCCTAAATGTTTTACTTGATCTTATAGATAATTACTCTTTTATGTACAAAGATTAAGGACGCATCACAGTTACTGAACGGAGACTACAGGTGAACATTAATTCTATTTTAAGTTATAAACTCTGGATTTAGTTGAATTCTTTGAATACCATGTTGTTTGGGGGTCTAGAAAATGATACCCCAACGGATTGCCTCTTAGCCTAATGAGTACTTTGAACAAAAGAAGACTGGATAACCTCAGAAGCAACCTCAGGAGACAAACCTTTCTTTGCCTTCCCCACAGTATTTTTATATCCAAAGGAAGTTATAGAAAATAGAGTTCCTCTTCATCAAGGAAAGTCATAGAAGATAGAAAACTCCCTATTTCTTTAAGGCACTCATTTCAGAGGTATCATGCCTCAAATCCAGGAGGAATGAATGCTAATAAAGAAGCCAAGAAGAAATTGATCAGATAGGCCTTGCTGAGTCTTCCAACACAGGTCAGACACTTTGCCAATTTCAGTTTTTCATAGTTTTCCATTCTTCAGCAAGCCACTATAAGAACAGTTTTCTTGGGTCTTTGGGTCTTCATTTCTTCTTTTTTGATGTATATTTTTATTGAATTATTGTTTATTTCATACATACATCTTAATCATATTTAGACCCCTTCCTTATCTTCACCTCCCATAAACCCCTCGCCAGATTCCATGCACTCTGTCATATATGGTAAGGCCTACCGAGTCAACTTTTGGTACCCAGATGTCCTTTGGTTTGATTTCATCCAGTAGAGTCTGGTCAGCCTATCTGGTGTCACTCTCTTAAAGACAAACAACTCTCTTTCATCCAGCAGTGACAAGCCACCAATCCTTCTTCAGCTGTGATTTAGGACTCCTGCCCATTTCCCTGTATCTAGGCTAGATTTTTGTCTGGTTTTAGTTTACATGGGTCTTGTGCATACTGTCACCATTGCTGTAAGTTCATACGAGCACGTTTCCAGATATCTAGAAAACTCTGTTTCCTTATGGTTGCCAACCACTCCTGGCTCTTAAACTCTTTCTGCTTCCTCTTATGCAATGGTGCCTGAGTCCTGGGTAGGTGAGGTTTAATATAGGTGTCTTATCCCGGAACACACACTCTGTAGTCTCTTATTCTCTGTCTTTTGTGTGCATCATACTCTGTTGCATGAGGAAGTTCTGCTGGTGAGAGTTAAGAGATGCATTAGAATTCTCTCTACGCCCCTGTTCCACAGTATTCCTTGAGCCTTACTTGTAGAATTTGCACTATAGATGTGTCACTTAGGGCTAGGCATCTCACCGACACTTATTCTCTGTGTTCAACCATTTTTGGAACATTGTAATATTCTCCATCTGTTTCTTTGACGAATGGTGACAAGTATATTTGTCTGTACATATAAGGATACATATTTAGCATAAGATATATTTGTTTGAGAATGTAAACAAATGTAACAGATTTAGGGTTTTCTCTGGGTTTTTTTCTTTTGTCTGTAAATATAAGGATATATATTTAGAGTAAGATATTACCTTTGTTAGGGATGTAAACAAATGTAACAGATGTAGGGTTTTCTCTAAGATCTATGACCACTCCAGGAATTTGTATTTGACTATGTTTAGAGTATCACATATGAGTTCCATTCTGTTGAGTGGGTTTTAAGTCCAATTACATAGCTGTTGATTACCCCTAATATAAAAGTGTCACTTCTGCACCGATATAGTTTGTTGTGGCTATCATTGTTGTGGCTATTAGACTTTAAATCTAGAGGTGGACCACTGATTGATTTTCTCTCTTAGCAATTTACATAGTGTCCTCTGAAACTATGAGAGCTAGTCTTCAGGGAGGAAGTTTCCATGTCAGTTCTAATTTCATTGCTCCAAGTCCTGTGTCTGAAGTATGTCGTGTCTTCAACTATAGGGTTTTACTTTCAAGTTCTGGGAGGAATCCAAAAGCTGTCTCTTGAACTATTTGGGTCTTCATTTCTGAAAGCTCTTATGACACATAAAAATTTTTATTAAAACCATTTTGTTTAACTTTCCGTTTGTTTCCTGGCATTTGCTATAGAATCTCAACTATGAACTTTATGATATTTATGAAAGATATCATAGGTTTTGACCCATATAATCCCAATTCATTGAAATCACTCATTGTTGACAATAAATGTTCATGCTTCTCAAAGTAGTATATTACCAATATATTAGTTAAGAATCAAATGAGAAAATCTGAGTGAGACTATGCAGTAAGTTCTTTTTTATTTTTGTCAAATGATAACATGTTTAAAAATAGATTTCTGCATGAAAGCCAAATCATCTGTGTGGCTTTGAGCAACACATTTATCTAAATATTGTCCCCACATACCAATGAAAAATAAATTATCAAATTGGATTTGGGGCCTTAGAATGACCTGTTATTATCATCATCATCATCATCATCATCATCGGAAAACCTAGGTCTAAAGCAACTGTGCACCTGGGACTGTCAATCACATTTTTTTGTGTATAAATGAAAGACATGCCAAGATTACATAGTCATTAAGGATACTGATTAATAAACACATAAAAACTACATAAGAAACAAAGTTTTCCAGACAACGGATAAGTTATCCATACTAACTCATATCTATGATTACAGGGTGCACAAGACCCACATAATGTTAAGCCAGACAAAATCTCAGCATAGAAGTAGGGAAGTGGGGAAGAAGCTCCAACTTTAGCTGAGGAACTGCTATCAACTGATAGCTGCTGGGAGAAATAGAGTCTAGTTTTCTTTAAAGATGTGACAATAGATAGGTTAGCCAAACTCCAATGGATGGACCCACACTAAAGGACATTTGGGACACAAATTTGACTTAGTAGGCCTTAATATATGTGACAGAGTATATGAAATTGGTTGGGGGACATTAAGAGAGGTACAGACATAGATGAGGGTCTAAATATGATGAAAATGTAATGTATCATATTCACAAAAATTCAATAATCTTGTTCCTGCAAGCACATACTTATATGACATGACACAAAAAGCATTAAGTTGATGGCTAAATGGTGAGATTTAATAACATTAAAAATAACTTTTGTAAGTATTAAACAGGTTTATGGTACCAACTAATTGCATTTAGGTAGCATGCATCCATAAATAAAGTGTGTTTAAAGAATCTTACATTTAGTGTTATTTATCCTTGTGAAACTATCCACTGGTTTTAAAGATGTTAAGCAGTGGTCATTAAGAAGTCCACAAAATAAATTTTTCATTCATCTTTATAAAATTCAATAGAATTTTTTAAAGTTTCTCCTTTGTAGACACTCAAAATTTATTGAAATATCAGGCTACTTTCTAAAAGACATAATTATAAGATAAATGGAAAGAAAATACAAATTTAAATGCATTTAAATAAAATCTATTTAGAAATATTTTTGTGATGATGGTATTTGCTCTGTTTTGTATTTTCTGTCTTTTGCTGTATAACTTTAATATTTAGACAAGTCTCAACTGGGATGAACAGTTGCTTACTTTGTTCAGCAGAAATCAATATTAATGACAAATATCAGCTAAATTTGCTATGAGTTTAGAAAAGCATTTAACTGGTGATGTCTGTCCTTTATCACTGCTTTTCTGAAGAGTCATCTTACAATATCTCCAGGAAACTAGTGACATTTAACCATACAAATATCTGCTAAAATTGGTAAATTCATCAAGGTCATACATTCATTACACATACAAAAATTCACTACTACACTTAGTTGCTTCTAAATATGTTGTCTTTCTTTAATCCCTGCTGCCAAACTTTTCCATATAATTATCTGTATTGCTTTTTCACTTACTATGCCCAGCCATGATTTCTTGTAAAGAAATCAAAGTTAAATCAGATTCTTCAAGACACATTGTTTTTGTATTATTTTACAGCTTGCCTGACATATTTCAATCAGGTTTTGAAACTTACATCTTTTCCTCAATTTCAAACCTCGATGCATCCAACTTATAAAAAAGAAAGTAGATACTTATAGACTTTTTGAAAATGAAAAAAATTAAAACAGATGGATTTGCTTTAAACCGTTCACTTTACTATTAAAATGCTGCAGAATATGTGCAATAACCAGTTTGATGTCAGTGCTGAAAAATTAAAAGATACAGTGTCCTTAAGTGCAGCTCTGATCTCCATTCATCAGCCCACCTTACTGAATTCTGTACTTGTCTTTTCAAATTGGAGGAGACACTAGGCAAAATCAATAGTTGTTACAGAGCATTGCAGAAAGTACTAGGTGCTTCATTTACAGCAAAGTGAATAATGTACGGCAGGGGCAGAGGAGAATGGCAAGATACAACTAAGCTTGATCCAAAATCCTCTAACACCTGAAGAAACTAGTAACTAGGCTAGTATTGAATGAATATTTATTGAGCAATTTCTGAAGAAAGGCCCTAGATGGGTACTAAGTTGGCAACATTTTTCCCCATTCTTGAAGTCCTAACCATCTCTTAGAGGACCAGCTGTACTAGTAGACAGATGCAGTGATGAGTCTTGTAATGAACATGTCTTGCTTTGTGCCTATGATTCATGCAGCTGGGTCTTAATTATATACCCAGTTGAGAAAAAATAGAAGTACATGGATACAAATACATATTAGAAAAAAATGTCACTAAATCAAGGGAAAATAAGAGTGGGTAATGTCTTCTGAATAGTTTTCTGGATTTGGTTTATGATATACTTCACTAGAAATTCATCCTAAAGTCTCAAGTACACTATATTTTTCTAATAACAGAAGACTCACCTTGAACCTATTCCAGGCCTACTGGATCAGAATCTGTGTGAACTGGGTCTGGGAATCTCCATTATCTACAGATGGACTTGGTGGTTTTGTTGGGAAGTTTAGCAAACTTTACTATAGTTAACACCTGAAAACTAATACTAGGGCTTCTCTCTTTGGTAGAGCAAGTCAGTCAAAAATTTTAGCTTGCTCAATGCCACCTGAATCTCCCTTCTTTGAGACTAAAATATCTTTAGCTTGACAGATCTCTCTAAATATTAGGGTGTGTTCATGCTAAGAATGGTAAGGTGCCTTGGTATCACCTTCTGAATTTAATTAGGTTTGAGAACTGCTGCAATGTTTGTATTGACACCACGGTAAGAGATGTGGATGAATGTGATCTTTGTGAGGCAGTTTGAGAAATATTGATTTAATTAGTATTGATTTCAGTTACAAATAAACACTCCACTGCAATGAAAAAAATTTCAGAACTGAATTTAATTCCAGATATAAACCACTAAGTAGACTACAATGCTTTAAATTGACTGAAGTCTTTCATTGTCATTCTTGTTTGGGTTGTATTGAGTGATGTATACTCAATACTTAAGAAAGTGACCTCTACATATGAGATATAACTCCAACATAGCTGTACACCTAATGTATGCACTCCTGGCCTGAATATATCAAGTCTCTCACTGTTGTGTGTCCCTGTATCTCTGAACAGAGTGTGAAAACCAGAAAGAATTTGAAAATAAATTCAAAACTGGAGAGCAGGTTGTTGGTGACATCACTAAAAAGTCAGAGTGGACACCTCTGAAGCACAGTGGAAGTTTTGGATGAAGGAACAAAGGTCATAAACGACAAGCCAATAAGCAGCTAGCCTTTAGTCACTCTCAACTCTGCTGACTTCTCAGGACTAACAATGGCAATCAGAGTCTTGAGTAGTCATCATTGTTTGTCCCAGAGGCTTTGGATAGACCCTCTAAAAAAGGTAATAATTTAGAAATACAGCATGAGAATCCCAGAGTATGATGTGAACCAATATTGTCGCTTCCCCCTTCTCTGTCCCCCATCTTATTTTTGAGTATTCCCTATCCATGTGTGAATATGCCATCTCATTTTGTCTCTCAAAAGAAAAAAGAGCCATGGCATTAAACTGTGTAACCATTGTTCTTTACACCTCTGTGTCCATTCATTCAACCTGTGTGTTCCTATGCTCTTATGTTATATAAAGAGATTCTTTAGGTTTGATCAAAAGCCTAAGCAGCTAGAAAAAAAGCCCACATGTGGTATGAATCTCTGCTTTCATCAACAAATGCTACTGCCACCAACAAATGCTTTCAAGGCCGAAGAGTTGCATCCCTCAGTGCCAACATCTGTTCTGCCTTCTCTCAGGGATATAAAAATTGTTGGGAAGACACTACAAGGTTTGTTTTCAGCTGTTACTACATCTTGGACTGTAGATTTTGGCAGCTGATACTTTTAAGGAAAGTGGCATAGACATTTTGGAAATGAGATTCGGTGTATACTATATGATACTATAGCAGGATATTCTGTAATCACAGGAGAATGTATTTCCTCCAATTATTAAGAGTCATGTGAGAGGCAAAGGGGAAAACATGGAATGCAAGATAGTGAATGAATCATACTTATGTGTCTCTATTTTGATACTTTCTAACTGAATAGTCTCTAAGGAAGATTGCACAGATGTTCTTGTATATTTTCCATGACAACAGCTGGAGCATTGTAAGAACATGTGATACGTCAAAGAGGTAATATCTGCACTGTATGTGAAGCTCTCCAGGGCATAAAGAGCCTGATGTAAAAGTGGAGTAGTAGTTTCACTCCTATCTGTGAAAGAAGAATTTGGGGGAAGCTACCTTTGTGGGAAGCCCAAGGAGCATGGGATGCTCCAGTTTTCAGAAAATGGGGCTTGGCCTTCAGTAATTTTATTGTTGAAAGGCAGTCTGGGGTAACTTGTTTTAGACCATTTGTGTCATCCATGGATAGTTTGAAAAGCATTTTCACATGTTTCATCTTTTAAATTACACCATAAAATGGAGTGATTAGACTCATTTGCTGCTTTATGTAGTACAGAAAGAGGTTCATCAACTTCACCAAGTTTCCAAGACAACCCTGGTGGTAAGCAGCAAAGCAGATACAAAATGCTTATTCTAAACCTTATGCTTTTCTCAGAAAAGCAGCATGTGATTCTCATATCTGAAGAGAAGAAGGTTCCATTGTTTTAAGCAGGAGGCTTGTACAGAACGTGCCGTAGTCTTGTTCACACTGGCCTTTATTGACAGTCTCAAGTGAATTGATTCAAAGCAGTGATTCTCAAGCTGTAGTCTGCTACGCAGCCGCCACCACCACCCCTGCAGCTTGTTACAAATGCATCATCAGGTCCTTCCCTAGCTTGCTCAATTGCCCAGGACTGTTTCAAGCAGTCTTACAGATGATTAAGAAATTCTTATCTAAAAGTCTTAATCTTGTGAGTCTCCCCTTCCTTTCATCCCATCATCCTCAAATGAGGCCTTTAGTCTGAAAGCATTATCTGATACACAGCAAGCACTTTCTTCTCATCTACTACATCAGAAAGATTTATCACTGTGACATTTTATGAAAAACAGGCACAAGTGCAACGATAATTTGAACAGGTGAGAAAGGTGATGGAAAGCTGTTCGCTGTTCTTCTATGAGGCTGCTAAGGACTTGAGATCTTAGCTCTCATGGTGAAAAGACAAAAAAATCCAAGGACATGTAGAAAGGACTGAATTCTAAATTTCTACTTCTCAATTGGGTCTACGACTAATTCTACCACTATCCATTACTCTTACAAAACTAGTATGGCTGTTTAAAACTGATAATTCCAATCAACTTATTTTGACAAATCAATTGATCCATTCAAATAAAATTAAGCAAAATAAAAGTAGTGAATGAATTTTTCAGTACACACCATCATGGTCAAGAACTGAACACTGACCTGAACACTGACTCTGGAAGAGGTCTGCCGAATAGTAAATATGACAAGTACTTGCCTGACAGAGGCTGTGGGATGTTTACAGACCATATCCTTAGAGGTTTACAAATAGACAACTTGGGGGTTTTCTCTGGGTTCAGAATAACCAATGGCAAAACCCAAAGCAACAGTCAGTAGTATTTTTTTCATAGAGCCTGATTTTCACAGAAGGAACCCCCTTTGTGTGTTTCAATCACCCACTCATTTCAGTAATATTTGCCATAAATTTATTAGTGCCAATAAAAAACTTCTTTGGGGATAAAACATCTGGATGTTCATTTGGTACACTTAAATAAAAACAGAAACATTGTTTGTACATAACAATCGAAGCCCCTTTGCTGTTTACTGTGGTTCACCTTTAGGTCAAATTTCAAGTCTTGCTGCCAGGAAACTTTTCATAACAGTGGAAAGTAGCCTCCGATGCTTTCAAACCTCAGAAAAAAGAGTTCCATTTATCACTCACTGTCTCTAATGATGAAAAGGAATCACTTTTGCCTGATATTAAAGGCCTCTCTGTTTTGGTTGTCTGTGAGAAAACCTGACCACTTGTACCATTTCTTCTCCAAGTTGATGTTTTGCAATACAATTGTGATGCCAACTTCCTGGAATTAGTTTCACAGCACACAGGTTTAATACTCAGTCTTCGTCATAACATTTCTCAGTTCAAGCACTAACAGGAAGTGTCAGGGTATCAGAGCCCACCGTCTTCTGACCAACAAGCTAAAATCTCAAGAATTGCCCTGGCCTCACAGTTTTAGAGATTCAGTAGAATGAATCATGCAGCTCTTGAAAGCTCTGTAGTAAGAATTACAGTTCTATTTAAAAGATAAAGCTGTTCTGTATGAATTACACAAAAATTCAATTTAAAAAAAGTACAAAAGAATTTTTTAAAAGATAAATATAGGAAAAGGGGTCTCAGAAGGATGGATCAGCATTTAAGACCATGAGCTCCTCTTGCAGAGGACAGAGGACCGCAGAATGAATCCAAGCATCCACATGGCAGCTAACAACCATCCCTAACTCCAGTTCCAGGAGAACCAACATCCTTTTCTAGACTCTGCTGGCATTGCATGACGTGGATCCACTTATATAAATGCAGGTATAACACTCACATACATAAAATCAAAACAGGGGGCTGGAGAGATGGCTCAGTGATTAAGAGCACTGGCTGCTCTTGCAGAGGACCCAGGTTCGGTTCTCAGCACCCACATGGTGGCTAACAATCATCTGTAACTCCAGTTCCAGGGGATCATATGTCCTCTTCTGACCTCCTTGGGCAGTGCATGATACAGGTGCACTTACATACATGCAGTCATATGGCCAATGGTTTAACCAGCCAGCTTAGATAATGGAACTGGAATAAAATGTCTAGAAACTGAGAATCAGAGGAGTTTCCTGGTTAACAAACACTCTAATGTGTAGGAAGTATGACATCTCTGGACTCCAAAGAAAGAAGGCATGGAAGCTCTGCAGTTCAGGATCATTCCAGGCATTTTCATATATATATTTCTCCATATTTTTCTATTTTGTTTTTAGTATATTTTATGTGGCCACATGACTGAAGTCAATCTACAATCCTCTCCTTGTCTTAGAGGTCCAGATGTTCTGAAGTTCCAGGACCCAAATCATGTGACTAATCTCCATCCTGAAATTATCTAGGTATATACCAGGAAGTACCTTATTAGCATAAGAGAAAGTCATGCTTTCACTCTGAAGATTCCACAAGGTTTGAAATTCTATCTATCCTTAGAGCTGTGATGACAGGTAACACCTAGTTTTGTTATAATGTTATCAACTATTTATAAGTGTATGCCTAAACATCACAGAAGATATCTGGACTCACATCAGATATTGTTGAGAAGGACACATCACTTTTCAGAGCTGAAGATATTAAATTATGACATTGCCATTTGGCAAAGCATTAATAGCAAATATAAAGATAAAAGTTACCAGTTGACTTTCCCCTTCCTCTTTCCAGGTTTCCATTTTGCTTTGTTTTCACTATCTTCTAATTAGTTCTTAGAATGTGCACTACTTGATCGACTATTCTCTTTTTCCTCATTTGAAAGTAAGCAAATACACTAGGAAACACAGGTATTAAGAGAAACAATCATATTACATTATTGATATAATGAAAAGCGACCTTATCTTTTCCCAAACATAAATTTATTTTAATATTAAATGGAAATGATTCCCTATTTAAGTGCACAGAATTCATTTATTCAGCAACTTCATGTTATATTGAAGGCATTGAGAATAAATTAGTGAGAGAGACAGACAAGGCTGTTAATATCCTGGAGCTTTTATTCTAGTAAAAATAAGATGGAAAACGGAAAAGCAAATGAAAGCAAAGGACAAAGTAATTCCAGAAACTGACAAAAAAAGAAAATCAAATGAATAATTTGAAAAATAATATCTCCATGTAGATAGAACTGGGTAGTCTTAATTAGGTAAATAAAAATGATTTGTTGAGCAAGTGACATTTGATAAAAAATGAAATGGAAATGAAGTAAGCTATGAGAAAAAATGGAACAGAGTGTCCTTTCAAAGGTATTAGGTAATACACATATCCTAGGATAAAAGCACCTTTCTTCCATGGCTTATATATTAGAAAATTAAAAGGGGAGACAGCCAGAGGTCAGACTGTATCACTAGTAGGATGTTTGAGTTTTACCCTGATTAGAATGGGAACCCATTAAAGGGCCCTAAACCTAATCTGATCCATGCACTGAAAAGGTATCATGATAAGGGCAATACTCAATTCAGTGTAAGGCTGAGTTGTGGAGTGCACATTGATAGTTGGTTCAAAAGGCATAACAGCTTTTGTACAAAGTAATACAAATAAAATCAGGGCTACTAATTCAGATGTTATTGCACTAATTGAGACAAGATATTGTGATGATTTTGGTTAGGGTCTGGTATAACAAATGTAAGTGACTTCATTGATTACTGCCACACAATATGTATTTATCAAATGGGAAAGATATCAATCAATGGTCTCTTTTTGGAGTAGAAAATTAACCCATTTTGATGGCAGAGACTAAAGTTAAAACTTCGTGCACATCATAAAACCAAGCTTTCTCAAATTTGATGACAATTTGGGGGTCATTCCTTTGATTTGTATAAACAGAATCAAAACAATTTGCTCCTTTAAGAATCATAACAGCCATCTATGACCTTATTTGCTTGAAATAGTACTCCAAAGTCTTAAATCTAACATAGTTGGATTTAACATAGTTTTACTCGAAATAATATGTTTCATTACCAGATGCTATTCCTATCTAGTTTTCAGCCATTTTTCATTTTTTCCAAAGACTCCAAGGTCCTGGAGAAGCAATGCATTTTTGAAACATCTTTGGCCTTTTCATATTGCTTCTTTTCATGATTTTCACATATTAGTCATTCTACATTTGATTGCTAAATTAATTAAAATATTTTTATAAAATATACATGCATTAGACCATGATATTTGTAGGTTTTTTTTTTACCATTTTACTAATGGTTTCTTAGAGGTTATTTTTATTTTATTGTAAAATTTTTTTAAATTTGTGTATATGTGTGTGTGTGTGTGTGTGTGTGTGTGTGTGTGTGTGTGTGTGTGATTGTGTATGCTAGAATCCTCTGGAACTGGAGTAGAAGGTGGTTGTGAACAGTCCAGTGTGGGGCCTGGGAACCAAATTCAGGTCTTCTGCAAAAACAATATGTAATCTTAACTGCTGAGTCACCCTTCCAATCCCTTGAGGGAGGTTCTTATTATTTAAGTCAGCTGGCACTGAGCTCTCAATCTTCCTCCCTCAGCCTCTCAAATACTGGAATTACAGTTGTCAACCACCACACATTGTGTCTCTATAGTAAATGGGAAAAAATAACAGAAGTAAAATTACGTTTCCTTCTCTGTCAGTGCTATATTAGGTAGCTTGATGAGAACAGTACTTAATTCAAAAAAAGATATGAGTTGTGGCGTGGACACTGAATGGTTGGTTCAGATATTGCAGCTATTTCTGGATCTACTCCCTTTCAGTGGTCTCATCATGTGTACAGTTGTCTTTCAGTCCCTAGATTTAGGATTGGCATGCTGATTTGCTTTTGGTGTATGAAATGTGGGTGGAAGTGAGACAGAGATAGTTCCAATCTACAACATACAAATCTTCTCATGCTTCTCAATTATGCTATCTCAGGCATCCCTGTGAAAGGAGATTCACCATGCATGACTTGTGTGTTCAGCTTGATTCCTAAATGATATTTGTGACATAAAGATGATCCTACTCCCAGAGTAATAACCCAAGATTAGCCTAGGTTATTGATTTCTCCCGAATATAAAGCCACTGAGTATTCTGATATTATTTAACAAATGCGAAGAAAAGTTCTGATCTTTTCAGAGTCAACTGCCAAAGGCTCAAGTAAAACAGCATGCTATAATAATAATCATTTTTGTTCTTTCTCTTACCCTTTGATTATTTACAGAGAATTAAACCTTAGAGATGACTCAGGGCTGAGAAGCTAGGGCAAAGTCAACAACAGCCACAGGCAATCTCCAGTCTGATGAGACAGGCAGCCAACGCTCCTTCAGTTATTCGTTGTACGTTGTACTCTGGCAATATGGTCTTCGGTGTACATACAATTTCTAATGTTATGCTCAATTTTCTTTAAAGTATCTAATATATGACTTGTTTACTATATATGTGAGACAGTTGTCAGTCTCAACTCTAGAAATCATTAGGGAACATTTGAGGTCCCCAATCAAGAGAATATACTATTGGGTTTAGTTACTTAAGATTTTAGTCTGTGTCCAGAAATTCAGCCTCTAGTGTTGCCTTTCAACTATTTTTAACACTGAATAGCAGCAGATGGCTTGTTAACTAAAATAATATGAGGAATGATTTTAATTCCTGACTTAAACGTTGCTTTTATTTCTGCCTGTGTGTGAATGAGGACTAGAGGTCTGTGCTTTTCAGAGTGATATCCAAGTCTAGGATTATGGCTGGTTCTTGTGTTCAACTATTTATGGAGAATCCTTCTGAATAGTGTCTTCTATCTACTACATAGAGGTTTGAAGCAAAATGTCTCTTTAAATGCCTATAGGGATGCAGTTTCATCTCTGTTTTTCATAGT
Organism: Nannospalax galili; assembly: GCF_000622305.1. Classification (NCBI taxonomy): domain Eukaryota; kingdom Metazoa; phylum Chordata; class Mammalia; order Rodentia; family Spalacidae; genus Nannospalax; species Nannospalax galili. The sequence goes on along the minus strand of NW_008353264.1, from coordinate 281,391 downwards.
GTGTTATATAAAGCAGAATACTACGTATGACTTAGAGTGTGCAACTGAGAGTGAGGTTCCAGGGGAGGGGGCCTAGAGTCCTTTACATATTTCTCTTTAGTAAGTATTTGTTATTTCTGAGGGCTGTAAAGATGACTCAGCAGTTAAGAACACTGGCTGCTCTTGCACCCCAGTTCCAGAGATCTGGTGCCCTCTTCTGACTTCTGTGGGCATTGCATTCCACAAGTGCACTTACACATGCAGGCAATACACTCATACACATAAAATAAAAATAATAAATAAAATATTTTTAAAATGTTTTTAATTTCCAATAGAGTTTAAGTGATAGTGTTCGCTCATATTTATCAAAACAACTTAATATTTGGCTATAACCAATGTGCTTTGCCTCAGTTATAATTACTTTTTAAAGAGATTGAATTAAAAGTTAATTATCAATAACATTAATAAATAAATGGTGACATACATTAAAGGCTGAGGTGTGCTAAAAGAACCATACTAAAAGGGTAGGCATTTGGCCCATGCAACTGGCTAAGTAGAAACTAAATCATTTTTAGAGTAGGTGGTGGTGCTACAAGATAGAGTACGGTGTCCACTGACATTAGGATCTTTTAATTATTTCTTTTTTATTTTTTTATGTGTATGTGTGTATGCCCACATGTAGGTAAGTGCACCTGAGTCATGCAATGCCTGCAGAGGTCAGAAGAGGCTATCAGATCCCCTGGGACTGGAGTTACAGACAGTTGTTAGTTGCCATGTGGGTGCTGGGATTCAAACCTGGGTCTTCTGCAAGAACAACCAGTAGTTTTTGGATTTTTTTTCAATTTTTACAAAATATTTATTGAGAATTTCATACATGCGTATAAGGTGTTTTGACCAAATCTATGCCCACTCCCTCCCCTCCAACATTCCCCTCTCTGAAGAGGTAACCCTAAAATCTTTTAAGGATTAGATACAAGCTACCAAATACTTTTGACATTTTTGGCCTTGGAACAGAGTATGTTGCTAACAGGCCCAAGGACATTTTGACTTTTAGCCAAGATACTGGCTACAGTACTTTGGGGTCTTTTACCCTAACTGCCTAGCCAATTCCTTCCCCTTATTCTTATCACAGCATCCTCTGAAGGGGTTACCCAAATTGCCAATAGGGAATAGGGACGCAGACAGCTCTGGCTTCTTCCATGCTGAACAGGGATGCAGGATGAGGCAATTGGAGTACCCCTTCAGTGGGTCTATCTAAAATTTTGGTCTCCCAAATTGCATAACTCTTGTCTCTAAGGGGAGACAAAAGTCCTTGAATCATGAATGGGAGATGTGAAGGAGAAGTAAAGGCAAGAGCAATTACTATTACAAGTTCTAGACAGGGAACTAGAAAAAAGTCAGAACAGGGCAATTTTCAAATGTTCAGATGAGAGTCCATTGGAGCTTCTTGACAAGGGCTTCAAAAAGCATCCCTCTATTGGGTTCTTCCTCATTTTTATGTTGTCTTCCAAGGCTGGACTAATTGTCTGGAAAGAGTAGCTGGATATTCAGGTGAAGGTCCAGTGACTCTGCTTGACCCTCCTTTAATGAATGAGCACAACCACCAAAAAGCCCAAATGTGACTATGTTTAGCAATCAGGCTCAGCCGAAGTCGTGATGATGGTAGTTATTTCATTCAGAAGGGACAGTTGCATAGCATCATCTTATTAAAAGGACCTGGAGTTTAAAAGGATTTGGTGCTACGATCTTATAGTCTCATAGACAATGAGACTGAGAGAGAAAGTTATCTCCCTTAGTGTTTATATATTTTTTAAATATTTTATTTATTATTTTTATACATTTCAAGTCCATGATGAAGAATTTTTAGAGAATGAAGGATTTATATATTAAAAGGAAGAGAGCAGGTTTGTTATTACCAGCTTTCTCTAAGAGAGTGTTCAGAAACTTATCCACCTGTCATCAGATTTTGGATGGAATATGAAACCTAAATTATTCTACAGCACTGAGCTTTATCAGGGAGACATTTTAAGGTACTGAAAGTCATCTTAACAACATATCCTTAAGTTGCTGGGAGCCATGCTAGAGACTTTGTCAAACCCTCTTAGTACAAGGGTTTGGATGAAGTCTTTTGAAACAATGAATCTGGAAGACTTTAGGTTGAGCTCTGCATTTCATACTACAGTGTCTGTGTGTGTGTGTGTGTGTGTGTGTGTGTGTGTGTGTGTATACACTAAGAATAAGAAAGAAAAATATTGAGTATTTCCTCATTTGTGAACTCTAGATCATATATATGCATATGTGTGAATGTATTGTTTATGAACTCACACATCACATATGTACATAAAACATGAACTTAGAAGAAAGACTGGAGGAATGAATGGGAATAATGGGAAAGGGAGTAAGGTATGATGGGGGTTGAATAGTTAAAATACGTGATATGCTTGTATAAAAATATCTTTGTCCGACCCATCATTATGCACAATGAATATATGTCAGTCAAATATTTACATTACAGCAAAGAAAGACATCAAGAAAATGGGAGGATCCATGATAGTAATAGTTTATTACTTGATAACTATGAACCTTTTCCAGAAAGTCTTGTTAGTAAAATTTTAGAATTCCAGTCAGGCATGGTAGCATAAGCCTGAAATCCCAGCTTCTTAGGAGGCTCAGGCCAGTATGAGCCAAAATTAAGCTCATGACTATCATGGGATACTCAGCAAGAACCTGCCTCAAAGTAAAACAGCGGGCTTCAGATACAGTTCAGTGGTAGAAGACTTCAGTAGCAAGCACCAGGCCCTACATCAAATTCTTAGTATGGAAACAAAATAGTTAATTGTATATATGTTCTGCCATACCCAAAACAAACAGGTCTGGGGATGTGGCTTACTCAGTAAAGAGCTTGTTGGGTAAGCATGAGGACCTGAGTTTGGATCCCTAGAGGCCATGTACAGATAGATGTAATAGTGTATATCTGTAACCCCAGAGCGTCTACAGAGAGATGAGAGGCAGAGACAGACAAAACCCTGGGATTTCCTGGGTCATCTAGTCTGTCATAAGTAGTGACAAATAAGAGGATACCCTGTCTCAAACAAGGTGGAAGTAGAGGATTGACACCTGAGGTAGTCCTCTAACTTACACACACAGATCACAGTACCAGCCATAAACTCACACAAAAACTTAAGAACAAACATACAATAGAAGATAAATGACTTCTGGATGGAACTCTCACAGTTTAAAAAACCCTGGGGACATATATAACTCATTGTTAATATGTTTGCCTAGCATGTAGGAAGACCTCAGTTGACGTCCTAGCACCTGATACAAAAAAAAATCTGAAATTCATTTCATTGTTCCAACCCTTAATTCCCTTTTGAGTCTTCCACAGCCTGCATGTGTTCATGTTTGGCGGGAATATATTTAGAACAAAGGCAGCATCACTCACATAGATGAGGAGGTAAACCAGTCCCACTGGAGACTTGCAATGGCAACTGGAACTTCCACATATTACTGTCTTGAAGTAACATATACAGCAAACCGCAGCACCCAGCTTGATGCTAGACCCCTTTTCACTTACATTATTCTTTTACTGCTTGGATATGTTATTAAGACAAAGATATATTCAGTACCTTATAAACTTTATTTATAATGAGAAAAAAATGTTAAAAAATAAATTCAGACATTTTATATATTTCTTCTACTCTAAGTTCTGAAAAAAATCAATATATAAAAACTTGTATATAAACTTGTTTCTTCCATAATATCAATGATTTGTCCCCAAACTTCCAGACTTCATTTTTATTTTTGCTATAACTTTTCCATTATAATAAGCATTTATTTGAACTTTAGAACTCTGAGGTTTCCTCCTTCAGCATCCATCTTTTTTATATTGAAGGCAGGTCCCAACAGCTTTAACCTGTCCAAACTGAATATTGATATTAATCATGTGAGCTATTGGAAACTCAGCTCTGAAGGCTAAGTTGAGATGCATGCCACCTGGCTCATTGTAGAATGTCCAAAAGCAGCATATTTAGTGAAAGGAATCAAATACTTAGTGAGATTATGCTGAGCAGAATCTGGTTCTTTTTCTTTGAATTTCAGGTTCCTGCACATCAGCAAGTGATTTAGAAGCAATTCTCAGTGAAAAGTGGAGTATGTAAAATATCGCAGTATCTCTCTCTCTCTCTCTCTCTCTCTCTCTCTCTACACACACACACACACACACACATTGTATCCACGGGACTTTTTACCTCTTATCTATGCACATTGTTGTTTCTTAAGTAACAAAAATCAATTTGCATGCAAACAATCACTTGGTTTTTCTCACATTTTTTTCCCTGAACTACATGTGAGAAGGTGGAGACTTTAAATAAATGCAGAATAAGGACCAGATTAAAGAATAAGGGAAAACAGAAATAGGATTGTTTTCCAGCTACAGATCCTGACCACTATAACCTGGAATGGAATTCAACGTATCTGTTTACCATTTTTTTCTTACTCAAGTTCAGAAAATGTGCTTCTTCAGGGAAAAGGAGCGTTGAGAAATTATATGTGTTTCATCTATATGAGACATGAACCATTATCCAAAGTGACTTCATAAAATTTTAAAACACAGCTGGGCTGGACAGCCTCTGGGAGGTCTGGTGCCAGCACCTTTCCTGGTCCCCAGGAGCCCTCTGGACCAGCTCCCACCCTCCTATCACTTTGCTTCCTGGGCTGCACAGCCTCTGGTGTCCTGGTACCAGCACCTTCCCTGGGGATGTCCAGTGCCTCACCGTGCCTTGACTCCCCCAGCCTCTTTCATCCTCCCAGCTCCCCCACTGAATCTCTCCTCTTACGCTGGGTACAGGCCCATTTCTTATATTGGCACCCCAGACACCAGAGCTAACCTCTCAACCCAGAACTGCCAATCCTTCCTGATCCTTTGCATCAGGACCAACCCAGTTCCTCCTTGTGGTCCCCAGGAACCCTTTATGCCTGGTCCCGCCCTCACCTCCCTTTACTTTCCTGGGTGGCACAGCCACCAGCTTCCTGAGATGAGCATCTATCCTGGTCCTCCCATGCCAGCCCAGCTCCCAAATTCTTGAAGGCAGCATCTTTCCTGGAGGGACCCATACCTTAGGAGAAAGCCTGATATCACCTGAGCCTCATTTAATTCGGGCCTCTGTGGGAACTCCTGAAGACAAAAGCAATTAGGCCACTCCAATAGAAAATCAAAAGAGAGAACCTGAAGCCTAGACCAACCAGCTTTTCATGCCCAACATGTAATCCACAAAGCACATAAGGTTTACAAAAAGAAGCATATCTAAACTCAACAAAGGAATGCTTGAGCCTCACACAAGATCAGAAACTATGAAGGAAATTCACATGTCAAAGTCACAAAGAAAAAGTAATAACATGAAAAACCAAAATAATATATCCCCACGAAAGTACCAATAGTCCTCTAGAGGAGTACAATGAGAACTCCCTGGAGATAACACAGGACATGGAACTCAAAAGACCAATTATAAACATGATAAAAGATTTCAGAACTATGAAGAACACACAAGGAAAGAAATCAAAGAACTGAAGGAAGACAGGGATAAACTTCTGAATGAATTCCGAAAAGAGTTAGAAATATTGATGAATACTCAGGCAGAAATGAAGGAAGTGAAACACTCAGTAAGCCAATTAGAAACAACTGAAGAAATCCTCACCAACAGGATGAATGAAGTGGAAAACAGAGTATCAATACTGGAAGATAAAGTGGACAAACTAGACCACTCAAGCAAAGACTATGAAAAATTTAAGAAATCACAAAAATGGAATATGCAAGAATTGTGTGACACCAAAAAAAAAAAAAAAAAAACTTATGAATCATAGGCATACAGGAAGGAGAAGAATCTCAAGATAATGGTATGGAACAGATCTTCAACAGGATTGTAGAAGAAAATTTCCCACAATTAAAATAATACATGCCTATACAAATACAAGAAGCATGCTCAGCTTCCCTAGGCCTGTACGACCCATTGGCCCCTCTCTGACCCACAGGCCTCTCTCTCAGGGGTAAGTCGATTTTGCCCTCTGTGCCTTAACTCCCCCAGATTCATTCACCCCCCTACCCCCCCACCTGTCTCTCCTCCTACCCTGGGTCCTGTCCCATTCCTTCTCTTGGTGCCCCAGACAACTGGGAAACAACCATTGCTTCTTGATCCTTTGCATCCAGACCAACACAGGAGCACTCTGGGCCTGGCTGCGCCCTCACCTCCCTCTACTTCCCGGGGCCTGCACGACCCACTAGTCTCTTTCCTGGATCTTTCCTGGACACCTGGGCTGACCTTTCCTCTTCCTGATCCTTTGTATCCAGACCAACCCAGCTCCTCAGTGCAGTCCCCAGGAGTCCTTCAGGCCGTTTCCCGTCTCCATCTGCCTTTGCGTCTCTGGGTGGCATGGCCACCAGCTGCCCTAGACCAGCATCTTTCCTGGGCTGACTCCCAGGCCAGTTGAACCCCGAAATTCCTGAGACCAAAATCTTTCCTGGAGGGATCCAGACCTTAGGAGAAAGCCTGAGAGCATCTCATCCTCATCTGAATTCCGGCTCTGCGGGAACTCCAGAAGACAAAAGCAATCTGGCCACTCCAATATAAAATCAAAAGAGAGAACACAAAGCTTAGAGGAACCAGAATTCCATGTCCAAAAAGTAAACCACAAAGATACATAAAGTTCACAAAAAGAAGCAGACCTAAACTTGAAGGTTTGAGTCTCATACAAGAATCAGAAACTGCAAAAGAAATTCACATGTCAAAATCACAGAGAAAAAATAATAACATGAAAAACCAAAATAACATATCCCCACCAAATACCAATGGTCCTCTAGAGGAGTACAATGCAAATGACAATGAGAACCCTCTAGAGATAACACATAACATGGAACTCGAAAGAACAATTATAAACATGATAAAAGAATCCAGTGAATTTAAAGAACACACAAAGAAATCAAAGAACTGAAGGAAGATAGGGATAAACTTCCGAAGGAATTCAGTAAAGAGCTAGAAATATTGAAGGCTACTCAGGCTGAAATGAAGAAGGAAGTCAGTAAGCCAATTAGAAATGACAGGAGAAAACCTCACCAATAGGATGAATGCAATGGAAAACAGAGTATCAAGAATGGAAGATAAAGTGGACGAGCTACACCACTCAAGCAAATGAAAAATTTAAGAAATCACAAGAATGGAATATGCAGGAATTGCATGACACCATAAAAAGACCAAACTTATGAATCATAGGCATACAGGAAGGAGAAGAATGCCAAGATAATGGCATGGACAAGATCTTCAACAGAGTCGTGGAAGAAAATTTTCCAAAATTAAAGAAAGACATGCCCATAAAAACACAAGAAGCATATAGAACACCAAACAGACAGGACCAGAAAAGAAACTCTCCA
>NW_008353264.1:271391-273849 GCF_000622305.1 Nannospalax galili | reverse complement strand
AGAAAAATCTTCCAAGACAGAAATAGGCTGAAGGAATTCATATCCACAAAACCAGCCCTTCACGGAGTTCTGGAAACAATACAAAGAGCTGAAGAAATGAACGACTATGCCCAAGCATTTGCAGAAAGAAATTCAATGAAAGTATAACTGTGAAAAAGTACAGCTATATCACGAATGTAACAGAAATAAAAATGACAGGATTCAATATTCATCTTTCACTAATAACTTTAAGTATTAATGGACTGAACTCTTCAGTCAAAAGACACAGACTAGGGGACTGGATTAAGAGACAAAACAAATCTTTTTGTTGTCTACAAGAAACTCATTTCACTTTCAAGGACAGACACTATCTGAAAGTGAAAGGATGGAAAAAGATATGCCAAGCAAATGATACTAAAAAGAAAACAGGCGTACCAATTCTAATATTGGAGAAAATAGAATTTAAACTAAAAACAATCAGAAGAGATAAATTGGGACACTTCATTCTGATCAAAGGAACAATAAATCAAGAAGATATTACAATCATGAACATATAGACCAAGAACATATATTCACCAAACTCTGGTGCACCCAACTTCATTAAAACAATACTACAGGACTTTAAGACCCAGATTAATCCCAACTCATTAATAGTAGGGGACTCCAATGCCCCACTGTCTCCATTAGGTCAATAGAGTTAATAGAGAGACATGTGAATTAAACAATATCATACATCAAATAGACTTAACAGACATCTACCTAGTATTCCACCCAAGCACCAAAGGACATACTTTCTACTCAGCACCCGTGGAACCTTCTCCAAAATAAACCATATATTGGGGAACAAAACAAACCTCAACAAATACAAAAAGATTGAAATAATTCCAATGAGTGGGTCAAAGGAGAAATTAAGAAAGAAATAAAAGAATTCCTGGAACTAAATGAAAAGGACAATACAACACAACAAAACTGCTGGGAAATGCTAAAAGCTGTCCTTGGAGGGAAGTTTCTAGCTCTAAGTGCCTGCATGAAAAAATTGGAAAGAACACAAATAAATGACTTAACATTGCACTCAAGACACTTGAGAAGCAACAGCAAACGAAAGCTAAATCCAGAAGACAAGAAGAAATAACAAAAATCAGGGCAGGAATTAATGAAATTGAAACAAAGAAAACAATACAAAGAATCAACAAATCCAAGAGCTGGTTCTTTGAAAAGATAAACAAGATTGACATACCTCTATCCCAGTTAAACAGAAGAAAGGGGAAACATCACCACAGACACCAGAAAGATACAGCACATTATAAGAGAATACTTTAAAAACCTATATGCTACTAAATTTGAAAACCTAAAAGAAATGGACCGATATCTAAAGGCATGGGAACCCCCAAAACTAAACCAAGAAGAGATTAACAGCTTAAACAGAAGCATAACACAAAAAGAAATTGAAACAGTAATACAAAACCTCCTGACTAAAAAGCCCAAGACGAAATAGATTTACAGGAGACTTCTATCACACTTTTAAAGAAGATCTAAATCCAATACTACTTAACTTATTAAAAAAGATAGAAATGGAGGGAGAACTTCCAAATTCCTTCTATAAAGCTAGCATCACTCTAATACCAAAGCCAGGTAAAGATACACCCAAAAAAAGAAAACTATAGACCTGTATCTTTAATGAACATAGATGCAAAAATTCTCAACAAGATATTTGCAAACTGCATACAGACACACATCAAAAAGATCATCCACCATGATCAAGTCGGCTTCATCCAAATGACGCAGGCATGGTTCAATATACGTAAGTCAACAAACGTAATGAATCATATAAATGGGCTTAAAGACAAGAACCACATGGTCATCTCAATAGATGCAGAGAAGGTGTTTGACAAAATTCAACGTGTGTTTATGTTCAAAGTCCTAGAGGGAAGTGGACTGGAGGGAACATACCTCAACATAATTAAAGCCATATATAACAAACCCACAGCCAACATCATTCTAAATGGAAAAAAACTGGAAGCATTCTCATTGAAATCAGGAACCAGACAAGGCTGTCTACTCTCTCTACTTCTCTTTAACACAGTGCTTGAAACTCTTGCAAGAGCAATAAGACAAGAGCAGGAAATTAAAGGAGTAACAATTGGAAAAGAAGAGCTCAAATTATCCCTTTTTGCAGATGATATGATAATATATCTAAGGGACGCCAAAAATTCCACGCGCAAACTCCTAGAAATTATTAACACAATCAGTAAAGTGGCAGGTTACAAAATTAACCTACAAAAGGCTATAGCCTTTCTATATACCAATGACAAGCAGTCAGAGAAAGAGCACAGGGAAACCCTCCCATTCACAATAGCCACAAAAAAAAAATACCTTGGAATAAACCTGACCAAAGACATTAAAGAGCTCTACAAAGAAAATTTTAACTCTTTAAAGAAAGAAATCAAAGAAGACATCAGAAGATGGAAGGACCTCCCAT
>NW_008353264.1:259674-271101 GCF_000622305.1 Nannospalax galili | reverse complement strand
TACAATGAAAATTTTAAATCTTGGAGGAAAGCTTAAGGAAGACATCAGAAGATGGAAGGACCTCCCATGCTCATGGATTGGAAGAATTAATATTATGAAAATGACCATCTTAACCAAAAGTCATTTATATATTCAATACAAGGCCAATCAAATTCCCCATGCCATTTTTCACAGAATTGGAAAAAACCATCCATAGATTCATATGGAAACACAAAAGACCTCGGATAGCAAAACAACCCTGAGCACTAAGAGCAATGCCGTGGGGATTACTATACCAGATTTTAAGCTGTGTTACAGAGCTCAACGACACATCTGACAGAGGTGTAATATCCAGAATATATAACGAACTCAAAAAACAGAGAATCAAGACAAGAAGTAACAGATTACCATCCATAGATTCATATGGAAACACAAAAGACCTCGGATAGCAAAACAACCCTGAGCACTAAGAGCAATGCCGTGGGGATTACTATACCAGATTTTAAGCTGTGTTACAGAGCTCAACGACACATCTGACAGAGGTGTAATATCCAGAATATATAACGAACTCAAAAAACAGAGAATCAAGACAAGAAGTAACAGATTGGCTAAGGAGCTGAATGGAGAGTTCTCAAAAGAAGAAGTAAAGATGGCTATGAAGCATCTTAAAAGATGTGCAATATCAACATTATTAGTAATTAGGGAAATGCAAATTAAAACCACTTTAAGACTTCATCTTACCCCAGTCACACTGGCTAAAATCAAGAGAATAAATGATACCAAATGCTGGAGAGGATGTGGGGAAAGGGGGATGCTCATTCACTGCTGGTGGCATACAAACTCTTACAACCCCTATGGAAAGCAGTGTGGAGAACTCTTAAGAAAACTAAAACTGAACCTATCATATTACTCAGTTATACCACTCCTCGGCATATACCCAAAGGACTCATCCTATTGCAGAGACACTTGTACATCCATGTTTGTTGCTGCTCTTTTCACTATAGCTAAGAGATGGAAGCAACTTAAGTGTCCCTCAATTCATGAGTGAATAATTGAAATGTGGTTCATTTATACGGTGGAGTTTTACTCAGCAGTAAAAAAAAGATGAAATCATGAAATTTGCAGGTAAATGGATGGAACAAGAAACTGTTGTACTAAGTGAAGTAACACAGACTCAGAAAAAAAATCGACATTTGTTCTCCCTCATATGTGGATCCTAGAACCAAACACTGATAAGTGAGTATGTATCCAGACATAACTACAGGAACCAGGATAATGGAAAGGAAACAGGGAGGTAAAGGAAAAGAAAGAAGCTGAAAGAGAACAGTAGGAAACAGGCCTCAATAAGGGAGATATGGATAAAAATTGGGTTAGTTTAAGGGAGGGGGGAGGGAAGGGTATACAAGGAACCTAGGGGATAAAGGGAAAGAAGGAACGCAAGAGAGGTAGGACTGTAGGAGAAGGGTATTATTAAGGGAGAAAGGGGGGAAATGGAGGTACCTTAAGTGGGAAAACCTTGATGGAGGGTTGAGACAATGCAAGAGATAAATAATGCCTAGACAGTTTTGAAAACCAGAGGGAACCATATTAGTCCAACAACCTGCTGACAAATTATACATAGCAGATCAAGATATATATTTCTAGGTAAGGTTTATCTGAGAAAAATTGGTCTTTTCCCAAGATTTATCTACATGACACACAGTAATTAAAAGTACCAGACTGCTGGAACTAATCTCTTGGATGTTTAACAGACATACTTTGAGGCCTACAATAATTTGGTCAGAGGGACATAAAGGACAGTTTTTGCTCCTGCCCTCCTAGGTCTACTAGTTCCAGGGGACTATGAGCATCTCTCAAAATGTCCTGTAATTGTGATGGGTCACCTGTCCTCTTGACCAAGGAGGCCGAGGAAACCCCACCAGATGGACTTGCACAAATATCCAGTCTACAAAGAAGAGGGTCAACACAGAGGAATCATTTCCTCCATGTTTCCAAGTGAAGCCAACCATGGTCGAGTAGGACCTTTGACTTATCTTCACATAGGCGGAACTGGTAAAAGAAAGGAGCCAGGAGCTCCTCCCAAGCCATGTGACCCCTGAGGAACAGATCCTCAAATGACCTTAAGAGTAAAAATAAATTGGTTTATTTGGGCCAACTGTATGGCCTTAAACATCCAAAAGGAAAGTATAACCAAAGAGGCCAAATACAATTTTAAGAACCCATAGGTATAGCTAAAGGCTATATAACAAGCAACAATGCCAGATAGGAGATACCTTCTTTTGAGTTGCTGGCTAGGATGGCCAAAGGGAGTCCCAGATAGCAACCCAGCATAGAACTGGGAAAATGAACAGCAGACCCCAATCTTACATAAAGGAATGATGACAACTGACTGCTGCTAGATGAGGAAAAGCTTACCCTCCTAAAACAAATACCTCTACATAGGCTGACCAGATTCACCACAAGGGCAAATAGTGGGGATGCCCACTATTTGCCAACTCAGATTACTTTACCCAGCCAAAATATCTATCATAGTTGAAGGGGAAAGAAAAATCTTCTACGACATAAATAGGCTGAAAGTATTCATGCCTGCAAAACCAGCCCTTCAGAGAGATCTTGAAGCAATACAAAGAGCTGAAGAAAGGAATGATGCAAAGGGTTATGGAAATACACAAGGGGTTATGGAAAGAAATTCAATGAAGGTATAACTATGGAAATGCACAGCTAAATCACTAATCTGAACAGAAATAAAAATGACAGGATTCAATACATGCCCTTAATTAATAACTTTAAATAACAATGGACTGAACTCCCCAGTCAAAAGATATAGACTAGTTGAATGGATTAAGAAACAAAACCCACCTTTTTGTTGTCTGCAAGAAACTCATCTCACTTTCAAGGATAGGCACTACCTTGAGGTGAAAGGATGGAAAAAAAATATACCAAGTGAATGGTAGTAAGAAAAAAGCAGGCTTTGAAATTCAAATATCTGATTAAATAGACTTAAAATAAACTAATCAGATGACACAAAGAAGGCTACTTCATTCTGATGAAAAGAACAGTAAACCAAGAAGATATTACAATCACGAATATATATTCATCAAACTCTGGCCCACCCAAATTCATAAAAACAGTACCACAGGACTTTAAGACCCGTATTAATCTCAACTCATTAATAGGGGACTTCAATACCACATTGTCACCATTAGATAGATCAACAGGACAGAGAACTAACAGAGAGACATCTGAATTAAACAATACCATATATCAAATGGACCTAACAGACATCTACTGAATATTCCATCCAAGAACCAAAGAATATACATTCAATTCAGCACCCCATGGAACCTTCCCCAAAATTGACCATGTACTGGGGAACAAAACAGGCCTCAACAAATACAAAAAGATTGAAATAATTCCATGCACTCTATTAGGGCCACAGTGCAATAAAGCTTAAATCAACACCGGAAGAATCTCCAGTAACCACATGAACAAATGGAGATTAAACAAAGCACTCCTGAATGATGAATGTGGCAAAGGAGAAATTAAGAAAGAAATGAAAGTATTCCTGGAACTAAAGGAAAAGGACAATACAATACAAGAAAATCTCTGGGAACCACTGAAAGTGGTCCTTAGAGGGAAGTTTATAACTCTAAGTGCCTACACTAAAAATCAGAAAGATCACAAAAAAATGACTTATCAATGCAACTCAAGACACTTGAAAAGCAAAAGCAAATGAAACCCAAACCCACCAGAAAAGAAGAAATAACAAAATAAAAGCTGAAATTAATGAAATAGAAACAAAGAAAACAATACAAAGAATCAACAAATCCAAGTACTGGTTCTTTGAGAAGATAAACAAGACTGATAGACTGGTAGCCCAGTTAAACAAAAGAAAGAAAGAGCACCTCCAAATCAACAAAATCAGAGAAGAAAGGGGACGAAACATCACAACAGACACCAGAGAGATCCAGATCATTATAAGGGAATACTTTAAAACCTATATGCTACTATTGAAAACCTAAAAGAATTAGACAGGAACCTAAAAGCTGGGGAACCACCAAAGATAAAGCAAGACGAGATTAACAGCTTAAATAGACATATAACACATAAGGAAATTGAAGCAGTAATACAAAACCTCCTTACATAAAAGCCCAAGACAAGATGAATTTACCAAAGAATTCTACCAGACATCTAGAGGATCTAAGATGCATCTTAAAAAGTGTTCAACATCACTAGTAATTAGGGAAATGCAAATTAAAATAATTTTAAGATTTCATCTTATCCCAGTCAGACTGGCTAAGATCAAGAGAACAAATGATACAAAATGTTGGAGAGGATGTGGGCAAAGGGGAATGCTCATCCACTGTTGGTGGGACTGCAAGCTTGTCCAACCCCTATGGAAAGCAGTGTGGAGAACTCTTTAAAAAACTACAGATGAATCTACCATTTGACCCAGTTACACCACTCCATGGCATATTCCCAAAAAACTCATCCTATTGCAGAGACACTTGTACATCCATGTTTGTTGCTTCTCTTTTCACAATAGCTAAGAGATGGAAGCAACCTAAATGTCCCCCAACTGATGAGTGGATAATGAAAATGTGGTTTATTTATATGATGGAATTTTACTCAGCAGTAAAGAAAGATGAAATCATGAAATTTTCAGGTAAATGGATGGAACTAGAAACTGTTATACTAAGTGAAGTAACACAGACTCAGGAAAAAAAAATGGCATATGTTCTCCCTCATATGTGGATCTTAGCACCAAATCCTTATAAGTGAACATGTATCCAGACATAAGTACAGGAAACAGGATAATTAAGAGGAACCAAGAAAGTAAAGGAAAAAGAAAGAATCTGAAAGAGAACAATAGAAAACAGGTGTTAACAGGGGAGATATGGATAATACTGGGATTATTTTAAGGGGAGCGGGAGGGAAGGTTATACAAGGAACCTAGGGCATAAAGGGAAAGAAGGAGATCAAGAGAGGTGGGGGTGGGACCATAGGAAAAGGGTATTATTAAGGGAGAAATGAAAAAATGGGGGCACCTTAAATGGGTAAACCATGGTGGAAGGGTTAGACATTGTGAGAGATAAACACCCCCTAGCTAGTTTCAGAAAACCATATAGAACCATATTAGGCCAACAAACTACTGACAAATTATACATACAACCAGATCAAAGAATGTAATATTTGCCTAGGTAAGGTTTATCTCAGAGCATTTGGTCTTTGCCCAAGCTCTATCTACATGGCCTATAGTAATTAAAAGTGCCAGACTGGTGGAACTAACGTTCTTGAATGTTTAACAGCCATACTTTGTGGCCTATACTAGTTTGGTCAGGGGGACATAAAGGACAGTTTTTGCTCCTTGCCCTCCTAGGTAGACTAAGTTCCAGGGGACTATGAGCATCTCTCAAAGTGTCCTGCAACTGTGGTGAGTCACCTGTCCTCTTGATCAAGGAGGCCGAGGAGACTCCACCAAATGGACCTGAACCAGTATCCAGTGTATAAAGAGGAGGGTCAACACAGAAGAAACATTTCCTCCATGCTTCCCAGCAAAGCTAGTCATTGTCGAGCAGGACCTTTGACTTATCTTCACGTAGCTGGAACTGGTAAAAGAAAGGATCCAGGGGCTCCTCCCAATCCCATGTTACCCCTGAGGAACAGATCCTCAAATGACCTCAATAGTAAAAGTAAATTGTTTTATCTGGGCCACCTGTAGGGTCTTAAACACCCAAAAGTAAACTATAACCAAAGACTAATGGGGTCAATATGATTTTTAAGCATCCATATATATAGCTAAAGGCTACATAAGAAGAAACAATGCTAAACAGGAGATACCTTCCTTTGAGTTATTGGCCAAGGTGGCAGAAGAGACTCCTAGACAGTAACCCAGTGTAGAACTGGAAAAATGAATAGACAAGCACTGGAGAATGGCTGGGGGTGTCGACAACACAGTGGACAGTAACATGGATGATGGAGTTTATGGGCTCCAGTATGTGGCAGGGGGGGCTATGGGAGGGTGCCATTTGGGAAGTGGGTATATAGATGAATAAGATTTTGTGGGATGTTCTGTATGATATACAGACAGAAAAATCAAGAATTTTTTAAAAAAGACATATTTGAAGAGGAAGCATAAAAATTTACTTCATGTTAAAAAGTAGAGGTGATAAACATTACCAGTGAAACTTACTGGATGACTTTATAGCCATACTCAGGAACTAAGGATCGAGTGTAACTGACTGTGACTAGTAATCATCAGATACATAGAGATTAAAGACAGATGTGCACACATCTAAGTGTTAGCAGCATTAAAAATGTAGGAAACAGCATATTTTAAAATGAAATGGAGAGCTTCTTTAAAGGGTAAAAATGTATTCAATTCTATATCTTACCGGGTTTATACTGAGTTCAATATTGTATAACTGTATTAATTCAACTGTGAACCTAAAATTTTATAGCCACTTTTGAAAGAGATGTATCCTTGCTCTGGATTGTGTTACTGAATATGTTAAAGCTGTAATGAAATGCTTCTTCTAATCACGTGGTAATTAAATTTAAAAAATTAAATAATAATTCTTCAAAGCATAAAAATTTTCTCCTTAATAATTAGCAGATGTGAAAAATATTATCATTGAAATCTACCTGATGACTTTATGTCCATGCTTAGATGTCAAGGATCTCAAAAAATAACGAACTATGACTAGTAATAATCAAATATATTGAGAATAGAAATGCATGTGCAAACATCGTAGTGTTAATTACGTTAAAAATGAATTTTTCCGTATGAAACTGTGTATTTTAATAATGAAATGGAGATCTTTTTTTAAAGGTTAAAACCTCATTTAACTTTATATCCTGTAGGGTTTGTACTGAGTACAATACTGTATAACTGTATTAATTCAACTGTAAACCTAAAAATTTACAGCCAACTTTGAAAGAGATGCATCTTAGCTCTGGAAATTGTTATTGAATATGTCAATTATGTTGTAATGAAATACTTCTTCTAATTATGTAGTTATTAAATAAATAATTTAAAATTTTTTAAACACATAAGTTTAAAACAAATTAAATACATGTGTATATATGTGTGTGTATGTGTGCCTGTGTTCCAGTACTTAAAAAGGAGATAGTGGCTTGGACTCAGATTAGTTTCAAATTACAAAATAAAAGTGTTACTTTTCGGGGCTGGAGAAATGGCTCAGTGGTTAAGAACACTGACTGTTCTTGCAGAAGACCTGGGTTCGAATCCCAGCACCCATACGGCAGCTAACTCTCTCCATAACTACAGTCCCAGGGGATCTGACAGCCTCTTCTGTCCTCCACAGGCATTGCACAACATGGGATCACTTACCTATATGCAGGCATAACACTCATACACAAAAAATAAAAATAACAAATAAAACATATTTTTAAAAAGTGTTACTTTACCCACTAAATTTATTATGCAAATTTTGCAACTCAGCTGCGTTTTACATGTTGGTTTATTCTTTAATCATATTAAAGTGCTTGGGAATGTATCCTCTCTTAGATTGAAATTCCACTGTTTTCATTTCTAGAAAACTCAGAACTATGCTGTGTCAAGGAAACAATTTTTGAATGACTCATTTATTAATTTGTTATCTCAAACTTTTCATGATGGAAAAGCTGCATTTGAATTGCAGTTCAACTCTCACATGGAGTTAAACATGGCAAATTTCTTGTACACTCTGCACTCCATTTTACATGGAAGGAATTTCTCTGCCCTCCTTCGGGACTCTACAAGGAGCACCGCATCAAGGGAAGAATATTTCCTCACAGCACGAGAAAGATGAGGACATCACAAAGCAGATATCACAGAAGCTCAGTAGTCAGACATCCTTGATTTAAGATTCAGAGAGCCTCTGGCATCCTCTGGATGCACACACATAGATGTCTCTTCATTGAGGAAAGAACATGAAGGTATTCGGTAGTACAGCCAGCACTGATATTGGCTGCAGGCCTGCAAACAAATTAGCATCAAGAGTATGGCTGTCTTTGTTAAAGCATCTTTGACAGGAATGCTGACAGGCATAATCATGCTTCTCTTCCTTCACAGGATTAGCAGAAGAGGGGAGAGAGGTTTAGCCAGAAAGTGACAACTGTAATGTGCACTGTTTCTTAAATATGAAAACAACCAACAAGCATTATTACAGAAAGAATCCAAGAAACTGTCAGGGAATTTCATTAACTGAGATTAATCTTGCTAGGCAAGGGAGCATATTTCTCTAATCCTGGCACTTGGATAACTGAGGCAAGAAATTCAGAAGTACAAGGCCAGCCAGGGCTGCACTGTGAGTTCCAAGCCAACCTGGGCCACATAGTGAGTTCAAAGACAGAGCTACATAGGAAGATCCTGTGTAGAAAGAATAAACAAATTTTAAAAAATGATGATAACAATGACAAATAATTACAATGGCAACAGTGAGAGCCATGATGCTGACAGCCACAGCCATGAAGGAGAACTTAATCTTGATACCTTTACAAGTGACTTGAAAAGCAAAGACTTTGTTTCTATTATGGGAAAATGTATAATGTATGATTATTGTATATTAATTAACTACAAGTTGGCTGAGCTCTTGAAGCAAGTTCCATTCTTCCAATATGAAGCTAAAGATCCTTTCCCATAATTTGCAGAGACCATACCTCTACATACCTTAGCTGATGGCCTTAACTTTTCAGTACTCAGGTATTTTACTATTAGGTTTTAATTTTTTCTGCTATAAATTACTTTAAGATAGTCACTCTTAATAGGAAAAATCAATAATCCTTTCAACAACCTGTCAAAACTGTACTACCTGATACATATGGCCTCTAACTAGCTGAGCATCACTACATTATGAAGGACAGCATCATTAAATGAATATATAGAGCAAGTGTCTAAGGAATAATTGCTGAATAGATAAAGTCTGATGGACTTGATGTCCTTAATAATCTGTTTCAAGGAGAATTCATGGGCCTAATGAATTTTACTACATTAAAGGAATCATGAAGCACTTTAACTGTCTTAAAAAACCATTTCACATAATTTACTAGAAATGAGAGCAAACCTATACATAAAAAAGAATATTCTCTGGCATGCTGTCAAAACAGTAAGTTTTGGTGGAACTTTTTTTTTTTGCTTTGTTTTGACTTCTGAAAGATGGTCTCATATAGCCCAGGATGGCCTTGAACTAACTAGGTAAAAAATTATGACACTGAACTCCTGATCCTCCTATCTTCACTTCCTAAGTGCTGGAATTACAGGACAGGAGTGCACCATTATACCTGGCTTATGTATTTTTTTCAATTAGTATAATGATTTTCAAATCAATCTGTTATTTGTATTAGTAGCCCCTTTTAATACATTAATATTAATGTAAAAATTTGTTAATCTTACTCACTGTTGGATATTTGTATTATTTATAGGTTTTTATTGTTATAGATAAATTTTTTAAGAATGCTTATGTAAACTTTTCCAAGGACAGGTGTCTTTACTTCTTTTGGGACAAATACCTAAAAATGGGAATGCTGAGTCATTTGATAAGTGTAACTACATAAGGCAGTATTAAAGTGTTTTCCAGAATAATTATGCCACTTTCCATCTGTGACAAAAACAGAAATTTCTGTTGCTGTCAACTGTTATTTTTTTTTCACAATTTACGCATCCCTAATGACTTATGTCATTGAGTATCTTTTTATGTAGTTATCAATACTTTCATGTTTTCTGTTTTGAAATAACTGTTCAAATTGTTTCCTCATTTTTAATCAAAATGATTGTTATGTAATATTTGAGCTCTTCCAAAAGCATTGGAAAATTTTAGTAAATATTTCCTCAAAGTAGATTTTCAGTAGATACCTACTATCAGGTTGAAGACATTCTCTTCCGCCACTACATTGTGAGTTTCTTCATAAATCAGTGTTTGAGTTCTGTTTTGGTGGTGGTTTGAATGAGAATGTCCCCATAGGCTCCAAGTATTTGAACATTTTGTCCCCAGTTGGTGGCACTGTTTTGGGAGGTCTTAGAAGGTTTGGCTTTGCTGAAGGACTGAGGACAGGCTTAGAGAGTTCTTAAGCCTTTCCAGATTTCCAGTCGCTCTCTGCTTCCTGTGCCTGTTTGAAGGTGTGAGCCTCTGCTTTCTGCTACTGCTCTTGCACCTCCTGCCACCATGCCTCCCCACCATGATGGACTCTAATTCCCCTGGATCCATAAGCTCAAATAAACTCTTCCTTTTCTAAGTTCAGAGTGTTTTATCACAGCAACAGAAAAGTAGCTAAGACAGTGATTTTTTTTTAAATCTATTTAAAGGATCAACAATATTTTATTTACGAACTGTTAGTATGGAAAAACACTTTGATTTTCAAATGTTAAATCAATGTTGAACCCCTTATATATCTCTCACTTGGACATGACTTATATCTTTCTGGATTAGCTTGATTTTTTCATCACTATTCCTAAGACAAAATGGCCATACACAAAATGCTATTTGGATTTTCTACTTATGCTAACAAAGCAGTTGAAAACTCTTAAATTTGCCTTACTGTTCCCTCTCAACCTTTTCCTAATTCCTTAATCTTTTTAAGGATCCACTCCTTTTATTTACCATGTAAACAGAGGCCTCTACAAAGCTACTCCTATCCTTGTCTCATGTGAAATGCATTGCAGAAAGTGATTTGTCTGTCTAAAAATAAAAGTGATGCTGGCTCAGGACATCAGTGTCCAAGTCCTGGATCACCTTCTGAAAGACAGAAAAATGCAGAGCATTGGAGAGAAGGACTCCAGTACCGGGATTTCCCTCTCACTGCCTCACAGCAACACCTTTGTGCCTTAAACTATCCCTTTGTACCCCTGACTCCTGTCCCAAAGATGGAAATTTGAAAGACAAAATCTCCTGAGTTTTCTCAGGTCCCACCATAAATAAATATATTTCCACAATTTTTTTTCTCTTATCTTTTAAGTAGAACAGAGTGAAATGGAAAATTTAGATTCTGGTAATACTTCTTGAATGAACTTTGAAGTTCATTCTTTTACGTTCTTCCATTTCAGTCAGATTTACAAGTTTATTGACACAAAGTCACCCAGAATCTCACTTTGGTATCTTTCTTTTTTTCATTTTTAAAAGTTTTAATTAAAAAATTTAACTAAAGCCCTTCTGAAATGGAAATAGATTAATTCACATTATAAATACTTCCGGAAACTTTAACTACTTCAGTATAGGCCAGTTTTATCCTCTGTTTTCCTTTTCATATCCTTTACTGGACTCTCCAGTGATAAGCTCCCCTTCATTTCCAACCATGGTAAATTTGATTATCTCTTTTCAATTATATTCTATTTGTTATAGTTATTTTGTCTTGTAACTTTATGGTAGATTTATTAACATATATTTTCAGATATCATGGCTCATTTTCATTGAGTTTTGACTGTATTGTGTGTTTTCTGTTTCCTTTATT
>NW_008353264.1:217490-259552 GCF_000622305.1 Nannospalax galili | reverse complement strand
CATGAAATTGATAGGATAATTTATTGAAAGCTTGATTTGTGCCATGAGAATTAGTGATAAAACAAAATCTATAATTGTTAAAATTAAATAATATAAGAATCTGAATTTTTAAAAAATAATCTTTAAAAGCTTATAACATTGATTAAATTCTACCTCTATAAGTGTTTTACGTACTGAAACAAGTTTGTTTTTTGTTAAAAAAATGCCTGCCTGCTTCTGCTTTTTTGTTTTGTTTTAGTTTTTTTGGTCTTTTTGAGACAGGGTCTCCCTGTAGCCCCAGCTGTCCTAGAACTCACTATGTAGACCAGGCTGGCCTTGAACTCACAGAGATCCGCCTGCCTCTGCCTCCGTAGTGCTGGGATTAAAGGCCTGCACCACCATGGGGTGACTGTTCAAGAAATTACCAAGAAGAAACATGCTATCCCATCTTTTCACTCCTTCGTTTTAATTCTTAATACTGAGTGGAAGAATTAAAAAGTAAGAGATAAGGAAAAAAGAAACAGCATGGTATGGTAGGAAATCACAGTCTCAGACTTATACAGATTTCATAAGTCGATAAATTTGTGAAATAATGTTTTTCACATGAAAAGTACATAGGTATTGATGAAGAAACCTGGACTTTTGTTTAGTATTCCTGTAATAAGTGGCATATGTCTCCCCATAAGAAATTGAAAATATAAAATGACTATGAGCAGCTACAACACTAAATACCTCAGTTGCATGGAAACCACATCAATAGGTTTGCTGAAGCTCTTAAAGAACAGCTAAACCTCCTTGTCATCTTTCTCTAGAATACAAATCACTAGAAAATTGCATTTCCAGCATTGCATAACAGTGAATATTAAATATAAAATTCTTCCTCATGCAAGAAGTTAGAGAATTGCATTGATCCCACATACAATTTACTGGTGTGCTGCTAATATAGCCACTATCTGTGGACTTATGAATGCTAATGTGCATCATGGGAAGAATGCATTATATCAGAGGCCTCAGATCCATGAGAGCATTTCCTGGACAAAGAGCTTGTGAGCTGGTAGCTTTAAAGATCTCAAATCCACAGCCCACAGCCCATATTAAAACACTTGACTTAAGAAAGTATTATGCCAGGGCTGGAGAGATGGCTCAGCGGTTAAGAACAGTGGTTGTTCTTGCAGAAGACCTGGATTCGAATTCCAGCACCCACATGGCAGCTAACAACTGTCTGTAACTCCAGTTCCAGGGGATCTGACAGCCTCTTCTGTCCTCCGTGGGCATTGCACAACACAGGTGCTCTTATCTACGTGCAGGCAATACATGCATACACATAAAACAAAAATAAATGAAAATTTTAAAAATCTTTTAAAAAAGAGAAAGTATTATGCCTTCCGCAAATGTAACTTCTTAAAGTGAGTTGGCATTTTGGAGGTACTTTGTGTTGTAATAAGATATTTTTCATCACTCATTGCTAAATTGGTTATTGAGACGTCTGTGAAAAAAAACAGATGAACAAGAAAAAGAGGATGGAGAGGTGGCTCACTGGTTTAGAGGGCTTGCTAAGCTTACAGAGGACCTAAGTTGGTTACCAGCACCCACATCTGACAGGTTGCAGCAGCCTGTAATTGTGGATCCAGATGATCAGATTCTCTTTTGTAGCCTCAGCAGGTACCTTCAGACATGTGCATACATTCACATGGATACAAACATATAAATTAAAAAAAATAAATCTCTAAAAATAAATATTAAATATGGAAATTCTTTCAGTATAATTTTGAGGTTTGTTTGTTTGTTTTTTGTAAGACAGGGTCTACATGTAGCCCCAGCTGGCTTGGAACCCGCTATGTAAACCAGATTGGCCTTGAACTCATAGAGATCCTCCTTCCTCTGCTTCCCAAGTGCTGGAATTAAAGGCATGCTCCACCATGCCCAGCTATTCCGTGTAAGTTTTAAATGCCGTGGAAGTCTAGAAATGAAAACCCAGGGAGACATGTGTTTGTCTGCCTAGGTTTGATGAAGAGTGAAGCGTTGTGCAAAAGTAGAGTTGGACAAAGAAGAAAGATGATCAAATGATATTAAGTTGCAAAATTGATAATAAATAGCAAAGCTTCTTCATTCTTCTCTGCATTTCTGTGTTCCCAAGAAAATGATGCTTTTTCCTCTAGGTATAATGAGGGAACCTCTGGAAAAAGGGTTTTAAGACCTTCTTGAATGGAAGGCAGGCGAAGGACAAAGATTGAACTTAGGTTTTGCTGCTTTCTATAATGCTAAGGTGCATATTTTGAGATACTATTCCTGAACTCCATAAATGTCAGACTTATATCCAACATGGGAACCTAAATTACTATTTAAAAAAAGATCCTAAAAGAATAGTACTCAATACAACAAGTATTTCCCGGTTACAAACTATTGTACGAAGCAATGTTTCTCAAATTTGACTGCACATTGGAATTACTTGGAGTGGCTTAAAAATCATGGCTGATTGGATCTTAACTATAGGGACTATGATTGAATGATGTGAGAGGTGGCCTATAACACAAATTTTAACCACTTCCTAAGTAATTCTAAGTAGTAGGAAAAGTTGAATATTACTGCTGTAAAGAATATGTGCTGCACTTATAGCTTACAAAAGTCATTTTCCCACTGAGTCATTGATTTTGTCTATGTCAGCTCACTTACACACATATTCATACATTTGAGGTGTTGACATGGTTTCCATTAGTAATAACTTGGGTGTGGGATAGTCTATCAGGGAGTGTAGGACAAGTACTGAAGTATTGGCTGTTTTGTATTAAACTTTCTGATAACACCCAGAAAGTACAAAATTAACATAAAATTCTTCAGAAAAAGTTGGCTGAAGATGTTTGCCCTTATTTATTATTTATTGATAAAACTTAAATTTACTGTTGTTTTGAACAATGAGTTCATAATTTAAAGTAAATGCTTTAGAATACTATGAACAGTGTGATGATAGACACTTTACTCCTGGAATTTATATTACAGTTAGTGAGAAGGATAGTTCTGGGAGGGACTGACCAACAGGCTTCAATGGTAGAACTTTAAGAACAATGAGTAGGAAGCTCAAGGCCTTGAAACAGAATGTAAAGACAGTAGCAATTGTCAGCTCCAGGTGGGCTAGATCAGGGCCTCTAGAACAGATCTAAGAGATAATGGATCCATGCTAGCTAGGTCAGATTGAACTTCAAAAGTCCTTCTCCAGGGGAGGATGTGCGAGGTACCTTTGCCCTATTACTCAGTAAACTTTTCAACTTTAGGGGTACTTAAATTCCCATACATATTATTCAATCACACATACACACACACACACACACACACACACACACACACACACACACACAGGCCTCAGACTTGAAAAGCCAAATTAGACATGTAAAATGGGCTTCAAAGGAAAGCACATCCTTTTCCCAGAAGAGCCCATCCTGAGAGGGACCACAAGATATTGTACCATAGAGTGAATTACTAGCCCCTTGCTGTTAAGATTCGTATTCTTCCTGCTTAGCTAAATCTACTCTTTTTCAAAAAAGTGTGTTGTTGTTTTCTTGGTTGTCCTAGTTAAGCTCTTGACTTCTCACTCCTACTACCATGCTCCACACCATATTATGATTAGCACATCACATAGTAATTCTATTTTTTTATTTTTTGGAAGATCTTGTGATGATTAATTTTACCTGTCAGCTAAACTGCCCACATATGTTATTAAAACTAAAAGGAATTTTCCTACCCTCTTTTCTATTTTACTAGTATGTGCTCTTATTTTTTATCCTTGGAGCCAGCAATCAGTTTACCTCATTAACTACCTGGGGCACAATTCCGATTATGATGGGATTGTGCTCACATTGCCTACTGTGTGATGGTCCAGTTCTTGTAAACTTTCTAAAGTGTATATGATATATTCTTGTATCTAAAGCTCAAGTATCTACCAACTGCATCTTACTGACCCTAACCATCTGTATATATCATGCTTCTGTAGTGAGAGATTCATATTTTCTGTTGCAAAGTAGTTTCTTTTGGAGAATGTTCAAAAGGTTTACAGCAATGTAGAATCTGGATCATTTTTTCCTTTCAAATCATGGACGCTTGCCCCATTTAGAGTTATATTCTTGTTAACCACTCTCTCCTATCTCCTCTCTCTCACTCTCTCTCCCCCCTTTCTCCTTTCTGCACTCTATCATCAATCTGTTCATTCCTTCAGTAAAGATTCATATACTCATATAACAAGATACTCTATTAATGAAATAAATATAAAACAAAAATATGTATTTATCTTTTCATAAAGGTAAAAATGATTTCTCCTGGGGCTGAAGATATGGCTCAGTAGTTAAGAGCACTGGAAGCTTTTTCAGGACACATGGGTTTGAATCCCAGCATCCACATGGTAGCTAACAACTATCTGTAACTCCAGTTCTAGAGGATCTAATGCCCTCTTCTGTCCTCTGCAGGCACAGCACAACACGAGTGCACTCACAGAAATACAGGCATAACAGTCATATACATAAATTAAAAATAAATAAAATTTTAAACATTGATGCATGCTAAAAACCAAAGGATGAGCCGGACATGGTGGCACATGCCTTTAATCCCAGCACTCGGGAGGCAGAGGCAGGCGGATCTCTGTGAGTTCAAGGCCAGCCTGGTCTACATAGTGAGTTCGAGGACAGCTGTGGCTACAGGGAGATCCTGTCTCAAAAAGACCCCCCCCAAATAAACCAAACAAATAAAAAAAACAAAGGATGATCAGAGAGGTATGCACAAAGGATCATCTTGATTCAAGAAGAATAGTAATAGGGTATAAAAAAGTATAACTTCATAATGGAAGATTTCAAAAAGAGATGGCCAAAATTTTCATAGAATCTGATAAAATGCACATCCAGTGTTGAGAAGATTGCCATACTTATCCTCTTGACAGGTTTTTAAACGGTTGTGAATTATAAGCCTTAAGTTATATATTAACCACATCCAGGCAGCATATCCCTCACCACTACCACCCACACACATACAATCTTTATTTAAAGCAGTTTAGATTGGTTAAACTGTTACATTCTAGAGTCATGACCACTAAGTTAGTTAGGGCTCTCTGAAGGAACAGAACTGATCAAATGCATTTTTATATATGAGGATTTATTAGATTTGCTTACAGGATAGAGTCTCAGTAGGCCAAAAATGGCTATGCCACACTGGAGAGGCTAAGAATTTGGTAGTTACTCAGTCCATGAGGTTAGACTTCGGTTTACACTGGCATCTGGAGAAGTTATTTCTACTATCAGTGAAGGAATGCCACAGCAACAACATGAACTCATCCAGCGAGAGAGAAGGCAAGCAGGCAAAAAGCAAAAGCTCTCTTCTGCCATGACATTCTATTTGGGCTGCCATCAGAAGGTAACACCCACATTTAGGATGGGTCTTCCAGCTTCAAATAATCTGATCAAGAAAATCTCTCATATTTCAGTTAATTCAAGATCCAGTCATTTTGACAATCAAGATTACTCATCAAACCCACTGGACTCAAATCCTGGATACACTTCTATTTGACATGAATCCTGTTAGACTATTCAAGGCCTCCATTTCCCTAATTATAAAATGGAGATAATGATATAAATACACATGAGTTTAGGTGAGGAATAAATTATTAATATATTTAATATTAAAAACTTATATGGTGGTCCTGGAGAGATGGTTCAGCAGTTAAGAGCACTAGTTGCTCTTGCAGAGGATGCAGGTTCGATTCTCAGCACCCATATGACAGCTAACAACTGTCTGTAAATCCAGTTTCAGGGGAATCAGACACATTCTTCTGACCTGTGTGGACATTGCAGGTCACAGGTGCACTTACATACATGGAGGCAATATACTCATACACATTAAAAAACTAAATAAAAATAATGAATTAAATGTTTTTAAAAACATATGGTAAGGAAATAACCAGTATTTTTATTATTTTTGTCATTATTTGTATAGATTAGATATAAAATGCAGAAAAATAATACTGATTAATACTAAGAAATAAAATGAAGGAATTATAGTGCATACCTCTTTTAATTCTACCTTTGTACTTTCAGGTCACTGAAGTGCCCTATCAAAATGGTTTACGTAATAATGAAAAGTTAATGTATTTTTTTTAAGTGTTAGCAAATCTGAAGAGGAGTTCATTCATAAATGTGCCCTTCTTGGAACTAATGAGTGTTAGGCCTACTGTTTATTTGCTTTAAAGTTATTAGTATATATTAATTATATACCAAAAATGACTTTCATTATGACATTTTCATACATATATAATATAATCCTATTCACTGCTCATTACCCTTTGCTATTCTCCGTCTTGCTCCTGCTAATTCCCTTACTCTTCCCAACGAATCAGTCTGACTGCTTCACGCATTTCAATTTTTTCAGTTAAGGAATCTGAATGTTCATTTAAAAGTATTTGTGCTGTTAAGTCCCATCCAGTCAAGCATTTGTACCCAGATATCCCTCGGTGAAAATTCATCTATTAAAGTCTAGTCAGCCTATCTAGAAATGGTAAGTAAAGTCTACTCTCCCTCGCCCAGTAGTAATCAGTCTCCAATATTTCCCATGCTAGGGTTGGCTGGCTGCCCATTTCCCTCGGGGGTGGAGGGGCATGGAAGGAGAGGGGTTCTAAATTTTTTTTTAAGAATTGCTGTATGAAATGTACAAACACTCAAATAAATAAATGCATATATGTATGTAAACATTAGAAAAAATAAATAAATGTATTTGTGCTGGATAGCTTTATTTGTCAACATAACACACCTGGTTTACGGGAATCTCAATTGAGAAATTGCCATTGGATTGACATGTGACCACATTTTCTTAATTGTTGAGTGATGTGGGAGGGCACAGCCCATTGTGGTGGTGCCACCCCTAGTCAGGTGGTCTTGTATAAGAAAGCAGACTGAGCACAGGCCAGGGGAGTAAGCCAGTAGGTAGAATAGTTGCATAGTCTGTGCTCCAGGCTCCTGCCCTGAGTTCCCGCTTTGTCTTTCCTCAGTGATGAACTGTGACTCGGGAGATTTTAGATAAAATAAATCCTTTCCTCCCCAAGTTGTTTTTTGTCAGTGTTTTATCACAGCAATAGAAAAGTAATGAATGCAGTATCTAACATGTGAATCATTTCTGAATTGTAGAAAATGTCAAGTAGCACAAAGACAAAAATGAAAATCACAAAATCTAGTCGGATCCTACTAATATGTTGTAAGAATCTAATGCCAGCTGGCTCCTGTGAACCTAATTCCAGTGAATATGTATGGTAGCTACTAGACAGAGGAAGTGCTGCCACTTAAGGACTTTTTCATCCCCATTTCACCAGGAATATGTCCTGGAGAACTTTTCCCCCATCATTACCGGCTGACTCTTGGACTAAAGACGGAAGTCCTTTCACAGTTCACAGCATCAATGTGAACTCTTTTTGTTACATCAATCTGTCCTCATTCCTCAATTCCACTCTCCTTGATTTTCCTACCTTGTTCTCTCTCTCTCTCTCTCTCTCTCTCTCTCTCTCTCTCTCTCTCTCTCTCTCTCTCTCTCTCTCTCTCTCTCTCTCTCTCTCTTCCTCTTTCCCTCTCTCCCTCTCTCCCGCTCTCCCCTCTCCCCCTTCTCTCTCTCAGTCCCTTTTGTCCTTTCAAGAGTGACCAACTGTTAACTGAGTCATCTCTTCTTGACATTATTTAAATCTGAAATGTGCTAATATCATATAACTTGTGTGTGTCTCTTGTGTGTGTGCGTGTGTGTGTGTGTGTGTAAATTCACATGCATACTTGTGTTTTTGTTTATATCAGGGAATATTGAAGAAAATGCTTTTTGTCGGTTGAGAAATCGCTGGAGGTGTGAAATCAAAGAACTGCTGTTGCTCAACTACAAACTAGAGAAAAATCCCTTCCCTTCTACCAATCTAAATCTTGTCCTAGACGAGCTGGAATTAAAAATTCAAAACTCCAGTAGAAGGGGCAGGTGAATTCTTGCAGAAAATATCTGTGAAGAAATGTAGCAAGACACTGGAACCCTGGGAGAGAGCTGTACCCTGTGGAGCAGGGTTTTTTTATTTCCTTACCAACAATAAAATGTGTGTAATAAGAATTCACATTTATAAAGAAGAAGAAGGGGAAAATGCATTTGCAATATGCTGTTTCAAAAGCTAGAAAGGGCATTTGATTGGATGATTGATTTTCATCTGTCATGAAAAGCTTTCTTATAAGGAAAAAAAAGGAATCACACTATATTTCTAATAGTAAAATGGCTGATTCTCATTTCCTGCCAAACTCATTATTTATATACTCCACTGAGGGCCATTTATACTCAATCTACACTTAGGCAATGCTCCAGAAGGTGGTATACTCATTTATTACAGCATTCTTTCTGAATTCGATGTGCTCCCTTCACTTACTATGTGAAAATATTGGTGTTCTCCACCATGCAGAACAATGAAGACCCATGCCACCATACAGTGGCTCTCGAATATCACAGATAATTGGGTGAAATGTGTTTTACAAGGATGTCATTACTTGAGCAATGTATGCAAAATAAATAGATAATGCAGGCTGAGGGAAAAAGAGACATTGCAGCCTGCAAACATGACAGTACAGCACTTACCCAATCTGCTTCACGATTCTGCTGCTGTCTCTTGACACTACCCCAGCTTACTCCTGACCTGGCTCCTCCAGGCCATAGCATTCCCTCATGTTGAACATGCTCAGAAGAAACAGGAGGATGTTGCAGTCTTTACACTGATGGGGGTGATTTTAATATCTTAATTACACATCTAGGTGGCAAATCAGCGGCAGGTTTCAGTGTATTTTTCCTAAAGACATGTGTTTACCATATCTAGCTCATTCACTGCAAAGGGGCAGATTTTCACCTCATAGAGAATCCTTCTCTCTGTACAGAAGGAAGGATTGATATTGAAATTTCTGCAGCTTCTTCAGTCGTGTGCTCCTAACTGGGGACCTAGACTGGGGGCCTTGCAACAGGAGTGGGAGCAATAGTCTCTTGCCCACTGCCATGGGTCAATCAAAGTGAGGAAGAGACCAGTTGACTTTTAGGTTGGTAAGAATGCAATGGATTTCTTCTTCGCAAGTTGCTGACAAAATTAATTCTTCCACTAATACATGAGCTGGATAAGTGCTTATGACTTTCCTAATTTTAGAACAACATATCGCTTCTAGTTTTCAATCTCATATTAGCTTCAAAATGAAAAGTACATCTATGGATTAAAGATGTGATGATGAAACTAATAGATGTGGCCATAGCATGAGTGCAAAGCTGCATTATCTTTGCAAGAATAGGATCTAGCACATCATAAGTTTCTGAAAATCAACAAAACTCGTTAGTATTAAGTTCAGGCACATTTTTATTAGGACTGCTAGCTATTTTTGAGAATTTCACGTTAAAATTCAAATTTAATGACAAAATGAGCCTTAAATTATTGATTCAGTGACTTTGGATCACTAATACACTGAATAATAGTAATCTATGTTTTGAAATTAGGACCACAAAGTTTTACTTTTGATTATGAATAATTTGAATGTTTCAAAAATATCATAGAATTTATGAAATAACTTTAAAGTTAAGTATTTTTAAAAATTATTGACACCATAGACATCCAACTTATAGAAAAAAATAGAAAATTGTCTGAAACATAATAGAAAATAGATCACTGCTAGCCTGCAAGCACATGAGCAACCTCTTAGGGGTTCATTATTTAACACACTCTTTTCCTTCCTCCCATAGTTAGCATCAGACTTTGAATGTTTTCCTTCACATTCTTTTTGGTTTTGCCACATATGTTATAAACCTGAATTTTATATAAACAGAGTAGAGCTGAATAGCCCTTTAGTGTCTAAATTCTATCAAAATTATAGTTGTAAAAATTATCTATGTTGAGCTGGAGAGATGGTTCAACAGTTAAGAACACTGACTGTTCTTGCACAAGACATGGGTTCGAATCCCAGCACCCACATGCCAGCTAACAACTGCCTGTAACTCCAGTTCCAGGGGATCCTACAGCCTCTTCTGTCCTCCATGGGCACTGCACGACACGGGTGCACTTACCTACATGCAGGCAACACACGCATACACATAAAATAAAAATAAATATTTTTTAAATTATCTGTTATTCCATATTGCCATATTTCACTCATTTCCATTGCTACATGATATATCATTTGATAAACATACTGCTTATTTACTCATTTATTTACTTATTTTGAAGTGTTGGGAATCAAACACAGGGCCTTCAGCCTGCTAGACCCAGTGTTTGCCAAGTAGGCTGTGTCACTAATCCTAATTATCCATTTTATTGTTGAGAAAAACAGGTCACTTACGTTTCTTGTTATTGCAGTGACTGAAGAAACATTCTTGTATAGGTTTCCTGACACAAGCCTAACTTTAATTATCCAGTAGCTGAGGGTGTAGCTCAGTGGGGGAATGTTTTCCCTGCATGCATGATGCCCTAAGTTCAATACTTATCACTGAGAAAACATGGAATGTGTCTGAAGATTGTTTTCATTGTTATAGTTCATATCCATATCCATTTTCAACCTAAGGAAATAAAACCAAAGAACTTTTTTTCAAAGAGGTTTAACATTCATGTTCGGGATAGCAGTAAAAGAATTTAAGCTGTTTGATATTTTTCCAAAATACTGTCAATGATTGTCAAGCTGGTGTTTACATGATGGCATATTATTTGGATCTGAATTGCATTTCAGTGAAACTTCTGAACCTCCTTTTCTGAAACTTCTGAAAATCCTTTCAGAAGCAGATTGATTTTTGAATTTCTTCTTTTATGAAGATGTTACTCAAACTTTAGGACGTTTTGGCTATTATACTATTATCGCATTGGTACTGATTTTTTAGAAATTCATATATTCTTCACTTGAGTCCTCTGTCAGTTATATTACCAAGAAACAACTTCTCCTAAGTGACAACTTATTTTTGACACCTTTTGCCTTGCCTTCCAATCAATAAAACTCTTTCATGCTAATGAAGTTTAATTTTGTACTTTTTCCTGCAGAATAATTTTCATTATTCTCTTTTGTGTAGGCATCTTTTCTTGTATGAGAGTCAGTTTTCTCCATAACAATCCAAGCATTTTGCTTTTGTTGATATATACAACTGTCAACTTAAGTGAAGTCCAATTTCATTTTCCCTGTTGATTCCAACTTCAGCAAGCAACATTTCTTGACAAATCCATTCTTCCCCACCAATCCTAAAATATCTGGTTTTATCCCATGTCAAGTGTGGTGTATAGATGAGCGGACATGTGGCTTTGTTCTCTATTCTGTTCTGACTGCTTTAGTCCAACAACCAGCACAAGCATTCTTTACATTACAGCTTTAAAATAAGCCTTGATACATAGTCACAAAGTGTTTCATTTTTTTCTTCTATAGGGAGATAATGACTGTCCTTCCCACTTTTTCCTTTATATTTTTTGAAGTTTATCAAATTTAGATAAATGAAGGTTGGGAATTAGAACTACGATTACAGTAACAATTTAGAATATTTTGGTGAAACATATATCTTTAAGATAACCTTTTCTTCAATTCATAAAAATGAGTATCTCTGTTTATTAAAGTTTTTTTTTAATTTGTTTCACCAAGGCTATATTCTTAAGCATTAAATATTCTTTTTCAGTGAAACATGACACTTTTGATTTTACTGAATTTTTGCAAATTTCAAAAAATATATCTTGATCATGTTTAGACCCTTTATGGAGAGAGATGAGAGAGAGAGAGAGAGCGAGAGAGAGAGAGAGAGAGAGAGTTAAATTTCTGTCCGCAAATGCCATCAGTGTGAGTCCAACCATTGGAGCCTTTAACCTGCCAAGAGACTCACCATTACAACAGACTGACTCTCCCCCTCCCACCAGCCATAGGGTGTCAATAGCTCCTTAGGTAATGTTGGGGTTTCTTATCTACTTTCCCATGTCTATGCTGAGATTTTTGTCTGGCTTGAGATAATGTGGGTCTTGTGCATGTATCACCAGTGTTGTTGGTTCATATGAGTAAATGCTCAGCTGTCTGAAAAAAAAAACTGTTTCCTTGTGATCATACACCACCAACAGTTCTTACAATCTTTCCACTCCCTCCTCTGTAATTATCTCTGAATCTTGAGAGGCAGAATTTTGATATAGGTGTCCTATTCAGGGATAACTACTCCACAGTCTCTTATTCTTTGCATGTTGTTCAGTTGTGGTTCTCTGTATTAATCACTATAGGCTACATAAGGAAGCTTCTTCTTAGAACAATACTGACCATTGCCCCTGCTCTTGGCTAGCCTCCAAAACTTGATGGTAAGACCCTATTGTTGAAGACACTGCATACATGAACCATAGAACAAACAAAGAGAAATCAAGGTGGAGCTAACTTCAGAAACTCATCTCTACTGGCTAGTGTTTACAGATATGGAAAGTGCTATTTATGTTTAACATTTTATGCAATGATTTTATAGATGTTCTTTTAGATTTATTTCAAGATACTTCACATTTTAAAATTTTATTACAAATAATATTCCTTAACTTTATGTTAATGATTTCTTTTGCAGTACTAGCTATGGTTTTAAGAACCTTGCTGGTGATAGACAAACATTCTCCCACTGAACTACATTCCCAGCTCTATGTCACGACTTTTTGTACCTGATATACAGAGATATAATTAGATTTGTTGTAAGAACTTAATATCCAGAAAATTTATTCTTTATCATGTATTGCTCCTGTGTTTTATTTAGATTGTTTATATTATAGAACAATATGAATGAGATTAAAATAATTTTTCTTGGATATTTGAAATTGCTAATGAAATCAAGTTTTCCTTATCATGCAGAAAACATTCCTACCAGTTAACTGAATGTAGGACATAAGTCAGTCTATCTTTGGTTTTCTCTTCATAGATCTGAGAAATTTATCTAGTAAAAATAGAGACAGCCTCACGAAATTATATTTCTTCCCAACTGAATATGTGTATATATGTTGAGATAAAATAAAAATATTACATGGAATAAAGTTTAAAATAATCTTATTTTTATCTGAATAAAATATAGATAAGTAAACTGTATGTCTCTTTTTCATTACAGTTCCCTGATTTTCATCTTTCTTTAATAATCTCTTGTTTTGCTGAAATTGCTTATGAAATTTCTTGCAGTTATATCTTATATTAAACAAAGCATCTCTACAGGGAGATGCTTCTTTATTTAATTATTTTGTCCAGTGAAGAATCATTAGAGACCATATGCTCAGAATTAGTGTTATGAGCCAATATATTAAGCATATACAAGCAGAAAATTAGCAAGTCTGAGAATTTCTCCTCGATTTTTTGTTTTTTACATTTTTATTGAATTTTGTTATTTTCATACAATATAGCTTAATGGTACTTTTATTCTCTCCTCTATCAGCACCTCCTCTTATTGCCTCCACCCAATTTAATGCACTCAGATAGATGATAGATAGATAGATAGATAGATAGATAGATAGATAGATAGATAGATAGATGTGTGTGTGTGTGTGTGTGTGTGTGTGTATGTGTGTGTGTCTGGTTAAAACACCAAGAGTCCCATGCTTGAAAGGGATTGTCTCTGCCCCTCCCAGTAGCCATCTGTTGTCACAATTTCCTTAAGTGGGGTTGAAGCTTCTTACCCACTTCCTCACCATTGGAGTCTCCCTTTTTCCCAGCAATCCTTCACTGTTCATAGACCCTTCAGGGGGAGCCTGTGAAACTTGTAGCTTTCTGAGATTCCTACATTACATTTTGCAAGTTTCCTTTGTTTCCTGCCCTATCAGGCTCCCGAGTCTCTCAGGAAGGGAACATTCAATTTGGAGGAAATAACTATGTAACATATTAGAACAAAGAAAGAAACACAAGGATTGACAGAATCCAGGGCCTTGACTAAAGCTTTTTTCAAAGGAGGGAGTTTTGAACACTGCCAAGGGAGAAAGAGCAACTGCAATAAGGGCTGGTTTTTAAAGGAACACATTCAAATGAAGAGAATCTTGAATTAATCATATGCTGTATTTCTAGAGATTAAATCTAGAGAATAAACAGATCATGTTCTTTATAAAGCGAAAAAACACTATATTCAGCAAAATTATCAGTTGGAATTAAAGGAGAAAGAAAAAAAATTCATGGTATAAAGAGATTTAATGAATTTATCTCCACAAAACGAGCTCTCCAGAGAATACGCAATAGAATACTTGAATCAGAAGAAAAATATTGAACACTCTCTAGATGGCGCAAATAATAAGTTATCACAGAAAAGTCAGTCAAAAGAGTCTAAAAAACAGTCCTACCAAACAACATAACAGGAATTAAACGTTAGTCAATAATAGCAATATTAATGGTCTCAACTCCCTAGTTAAAAGATAAACTAACTCAGAAGAGGGCTTCGGATTCCCCTGAAACTGGAGTTACAGATGGTTCGTAGCCACCATGTGGGTGCTGGCATTGCACTACAAGGGTGCACTCACGTACACACAGGCAATACACTCATACAAATAAAATAAAAATAATAAAGAAAATATTAAAGAAAAAAAGATAGACTAACTGATTGGATTAGGAAACAGGATTCATCAATTTGCTACTTACAAGAAGCATACCTCACCAACAATGATTGACACCACCTTAGGGTAAAAGGATGGAAAAAGATTCTTCAAGGAAATGGAAGCAAGAAACAAGCAGGTGTAGCTACTCCAATATCAAAAAAAAAATAGACTTCAAACTAAAACTTGTCAAAAGAGACAGGGAAAGTCACTTCCTACTCATTGAAAAAAAATTCACCAACAAGAAATTATAATCTTAAACATATATGCACCTCATGTAGGGGTACTCGTTTTCATGAAAAACAAAATAGCGCTAAAATCTCACATTAACTCCAACACAGTGATATTGAGTGACTTCAATACCCTACTGTCACCAGTAGACAGGTCAACCAGAGAAAAACTAAACAGAGAAACAGTGAAGTTAAGTTGCAACATAAATCAAATGGGCTTTACGGACATCTACAGAGCATTCCATCCAAAAAAAAGTATACTTTCTTCTCAGCAGGCCATGAAACATTCTTCAAAATTGACCACACATTAGGACACAAAGCGAGCCTCTATAAATTTACAGACATTGAAATATTATCTTGTATCTCTTTGGCTTTGATTTGTTAAGCATGTCATTACTTGTTTTTCATTCTTCAAAGCTGTATCTATTCATTAACAGCCTTTCTCCACACTGTCCAAAGGGAGAAAAAAAACACCACTATCCTTTTTATCTCTTTATTCTTTAATGCTACCTATGATGATTTCACTTGCACCTTGTATCTATGTAAATGAATCAAATTATTCCAGCAATGAAATCCATTTCAAAAGACAATCATGGCAAGTGTCATAGTAATGATCTATTTCAAGTCAGAATGCCTTTATTGTTAATAAGAAATATTATCCCTTTTAAGAAAAACCCTCAATGCTTTAAAGGATGAAAATTTCACAAATTATTTCTTTAACATGTTCAACAACTTCCTTTAAACAATAGAGTACTTCAGTAACATAAATATTCTTTCACTCTACAAAACCCTTTTGCAAAAAGCTATATTGAGGCATATTAACAAAGAAGTAGGCTTCACTGAATGAATAATTTTGAAAATCACAAAGAATTTTGGGAAGCTTTTCTTTAGAGTTGAACTATGATTTCAGTGCTTCAAAAATTCTGAGATTCTTTTGACTATATTTGTTAAATAGAGTTGATATGTTTTTGAAATGGAAAGAAATGATGAATACTGGACACTAGTGGAATTAAAACAGCCCTCTAATTGTTGAGTTCAAAGAGTACAAATACTGAACTAAGAGAACAATTGTGTGGCAATTAGTACAATGTCAACATAAAGGGCACAAGATACTATTTGAAAATAATTATGCATAACGTAGAAAATACATATAACATTTTTCCTGAAATCATTGACAATCTGCTTCAACTTTGAGTGAACTTTGTACTTATACTCAATTATCCACTAAATTTTTCCCTGTAGCATCTCTGCCAAGACCTGTATATTTTCTCATTTACTCCTAACTCAAAAGTAGAATCTCTGCAGAAAAAAAATTCTGTTTCTGACATTTCATATGTAACAGATTTTACTCCTAATGATGTTCTAAGCAAATGTTTTTCATGGGAAAATTATTATATAAGCAAATAAAAGTGTTATCCTGAACTGTCGTTACTTGTATATGTGGCTAGGCTATCAAAAGTTATAGATCACTGAGCAAAGATAATTTAAATCTACCATTTACATATTCAACAATTTCATTACTAAGTGGATATATGTTATAGCACCAGATTTCTCCCTGGAACATGGAAATTTGTCTGTAATTTTAGAATCATACGAGACATTTGGCACATTTAAAATAGCAGTTTGTGCTGAAAGACCTACTATGTTCTACAGTATGGCTGATCATTACTGCTTCCACTGTGATTACTGTATATTCTTCATGTGAATTCAGCTTGGTCAGAGCTGTATTGGTTTTATCCCATGTTTCATTAAGAAAATTATGACTCTCACGTGGACTGTTTCCATAACAGGGAATACTGACTCTTCACAGGTAAAATGATATATTTCTCAATGAAGGATTGAGACCTTCTTTTTCCCCTGTCCTCCACTTGCCTGACTTTTAAGATACTTACAGCAGACTTACTCTCATTTTCTCTCGACTCATTTTGCACAAGTCACACATTCTCGCTCCACTTGTATCTCTTTGCTTTACAATGCTCTTTATGTCATGACTATCAGAGCCAGTAATTTCAGATACTTTCCCTTCAAGGGGGGCAGGAATACTCATTAAGATACTTCTAAGAACATGTGATTCTACATGCACTTGCATGTCTTGTGGTTGCACTGTCTCTCTGGTCCGTTCCCTCTCCCTTGCAAGAAAGGACACTACACTTTCTCTTGTACAGAGAGGGTCAACAGGTTTTGAAGTAAATTGAATTCTCCTCCATCATGATATATAATACCTACAATAACCTTTGGAAAACCCAAGATTGGTCCTTAAGGACTTAGCTCAGAACAATATGCAGACTTATTAACAACAACAACAACAAAAAAGCAGATACTCCTACCCACACTTCTTTGACGATCGTAAAGTCATTTGCCTAGATCTTCCTAGGCAAATTTTACTGTTTTACCTTCTCTGAAATTCTAATTGCTACCATATATCAGTTGCTTACATTAAAATACCTGATATCCATTTTTCCTCTAATGCCTTTCTGAGGTCCAATATGGAATTTACAAGACATGCACCAGGTTAAAACAATTGGAGTCAGGGCTGGAGAGATGGCTGGCTCAGTGATAAGAGCACTGATTGCCCTTGCAAAGGACCTTGGTTTGATTCCCAGCACCCACATGGTGGATAGCAACTGTTTGTAACTCCATGTTCAGGGAAAACCAACACCCTTTTCTGACCTCCATAGGCATTGCACTTACACACATGCAGGAAATACATTCACACATATGAAATAAAATAAAAAATAAACAAACAGAGTCCACTTCCTTTTTTTCTCCTTCCTGGACACACACTTACAGGGTTCCACATAGTTTCTATGTCAGGATGAAGTCCGCTGTAGAGAAAAGATGAGAAGAAATAGGTTAATATCTTGTTCAGGACAGGCTAACTACCTCTAATCCTTAAGGCCTAAAGAGGGGCATCCCTGAGGACATTTCAGAATCTACTGTGTGGGAAGGGGATAACCCAACCTTCAGCTAGAAAAGTGAGATATTCCTATAAGAGACAGATATATTGCCCTGGATGAATTCTGGCCTATTTATTTTGTTATTTCTATTCCAGGTAGGGAATCAATTGTCTGCTTCATTAGATAACCCTGGAATAACTCTTGAAAACTGAGACCAATTTGCCCTCTAAGACGTAAAGAAAAGGTGGTTCATTTTCTTTTGAAACACAGCATAGTCCTGATACGAATGCAGATTAAACCGTCACCAGAAGGTTTTCTTGACTGTAACACTATTATTCAACTACAACGATTACACATAGAAGGAAAAGTGGTCTGAAATACCTTATGTACTGTTTTTATTTTCTTTTAGGGATATGAGAACTTTGTGTCAGATTTAAGGTAGACCCTTCCCTCTTTGTCCTTTTGGGACCTGTTCCAGGGGACTCACTGAAGATCTTGAAAGACTCTTTCATGGTCACCATTCTACTATTACTGCTTCCCATGAAGAAACAATTAAGGAATTGGATGCCTTTTCAATCGCCTGTATTTACCCTTCTTTAAGCATCCTAGCTTCAGAAACACTTTCTCATTACCCCCTCCCTATGCCAAGTCCACCCCAGGTAACAAGAAACCCCCTACATACATGTATTCCCTTAGAGCCATTTGAGGAGCTCAATATGGGCAAGAATAGATTCAGATTTCTGTTTTTTTTTTTTTTCTTAAAAGATTTAAAACAAATGATTAGGAAAGCTCTCTGATAATCCTGAAAAATATGAGGATTAATTTTAACATACAACCCAGGCCTTTGATCATTCATGGGCAGATCTTAATACTATAACACTAAGTTAAGCTCTCAAAAAAACAGAGGCAAAAGACTACTGAAAATAACCAGCTCTTTGCATGTGAATCGCATGCCTCTGATGGGACATAGCCTGTTGTGTCTGCTGTTGTACCTACCGTAGTTCCTGCCTGGGACTGTAATGACCTCATGGACAGATGGTATTGAAAACACATGATACTTTGCATGACTAGAGGAATCAGGATGAGGAGAATCAAACTCCTCATCTATGCTGAATCATCTGTTCCAGAACAGGAAATTAGTGAAAACTGTACAACCTTCTTAGAAAGATTTAAGGGAGTCTTACTAACCAATGCTAAATAATTCTGGATCCTGAAGAATTATTCTTTTTAATATTTTATTTATTATTTTTTTTGTGTGTGTATGAATGCATTGCCAACCTGTATGTAAGTGCACCTGTGTTGTTCAATGCCTGCAGAGGTCAGAGAGGGTATTGGATTCCCTTGGAACTGGAGATATGGGCAGTTGTTAGCTGCCATGTGGATGCTGGGAATTGAACCTGGACCGTCTGCAACACCAGCCAGTGCTCTTAACCACTGAGTCATCACTCCAGCCCCTAAAGAATTATCCTTAAATGATAAATTCATTTTCCAGTCTGCCCCAGATATTAGGATAAAATTACACATGAAAATATTGAGATTAGGAATAAGAAAATCAGGCTCAGAGAAGGGAAAAGCAGAAAGTGCACCATCTCAACTGATTTTTGTCCTGTAATGCCATGTTATTATACCTCCCAATCTTCTTTAGTCTTTGTTAAACATATGTAATGAG
The DNA here is from genome assembly GCF_000622305.1 of Nannospalax galili. Classification (NCBI taxonomy): domain Eukaryota; kingdom Metazoa; phylum Chordata; class Mammalia; order Rodentia; family Spalacidae; genus Nannospalax; species Nannospalax galili. Next base: position 240,226 of record NW_008353264.1, on the reverse strand, counting down.
CTGTATGTGCTGGCAATTAAAGCCCTGGAAAAAAGAATGTTTATTAAAAATCGGGTCCCTGAAGTCCCTTATCAACAGTGTGGAAAAAATGGGGTACTGGGGAAAGTGCTTCTGTGGGGGAGAAAGAGCCAATAGGCCAAACTTTTACATGATGTCACAGGATTGATAGGGTTCTTGGATAAAATCACCTGTGACCACAACATCTGTATCAAGGGCCAAATCAAGGGTGACAGCAAAGGTGTAAAATAGGACTATGCATTTGCTTTAGTAACAACGCCCCTTTGCAGTGTTCTCATGTCTTTCTCTAACAGGATTCCCTCCCAGACCTACCAGATAATAGAAATTGATGGAACTCCCAAGGTAAGCATTTTTATCCACATTTTAACCTCTGCCTGGAAAGATCTGATAATTAGTCACAACTTCCTTAGGGTTCCTAAATGTCCAATGCCCTTTTGAGGAAGGAACCTCACGACCAAGATAGGGACTCATCTCTTCTTACATCCATATCCCAAATGATACCACATTTAGTTGGGCTTTTTGAAAAGAGCTTCTCTTTATTTTAAAATTTTACTTATTTATACTGTAGGGTTATGCATGTCTTGTGTGTATGTATGAAAGTGCACCAAATGTGCGCAGTCGTCAGAAGAGTGCATTGGAACCTCTGGAATTGGAGTTATAACCCACCATGTGGATGCTGGGAACTGAGTCTTTTAGTTGTCTTTTAAAAGATAAGTATAACTTGGCAGTTATATAGAATTTACCTTTTGACCTACATATATAAGAAACATGAGTTATAAGCTGGGCTATCTTAGCTCTATTTCTACAAGTGAAAGTAAAGAATCCCAGTCATTCTCCCTTTATAAAACAATGCTTCCTTTAACCTCAGACTATCAATAGACTTGAACCCACCATTGACAAATTTATATTTCATGGACTACTTGGGCCTTATAACTTTCCCTGTAGCAGTCCTATATTGGTTATTTTAGGGTCTAATAACTCATAGATTATTGCAGAACCTAAAAATTGTCAGTGAAGCTGCCATTTTAGGACATCTGGTGGTGCTTTATTCCCATGCCCTGCCATGACAGATGCCTCTGGAAATTCAGTGGCTTACAGTAGAAAAATAAAAGGATGTAATTTTCTGAATTCCTCTGTATCAAAAATGCCAATTCCCATTTTCCTTTAAGTGGTGCACACCCAAGATTCAAGCACAGAAACTTTTCTAGACTATCCTCCATCAGGAATTCAAAGAGCACTCAACATTTTGGTCATGCCTCATTCTGAGACTTTAGGGAACTTACCCTGGCTCTGGAGCTATGATTGAATATATAGATGACGTGATTTGTCCTCCTCTCCAACTAAGAGACAGCTGTGGGCCTCTCTGGGGCCAACAGGATACTACACAAGGAGGACCCAGGCATATGGAGAAATAGCTAAGCTACTCTATGAGAAACTAAAAAGGGTCTTGAATCTGTGCTTCTTATGATGGAGGAACTCAAAGATTGGAATTTATCAGGTTTCAGAAAGCCTTCGTGGAGGCCCTAGCAATGAGACTTTCCAAGAAGATATGCCATTTAAACTGTTATTGAAAAATAGAGGGTTGATATAGAGGTCCTCATCTAGTCACTAAGACCTTACAAGAGACCTATAGCACACCTATGTAAACAATTAGACCGTGTGCTGCAAACATGGCCCCTGTATCTCTAGGGACTCACATCAACTGCTCTGTTGGTTGAGGCAACTTTAAAGGTACTCAGAGCTGAGAATTAGCCTCAAAAGATAAATGCTTACCTAGCATGCATGATGCCCTGAGTTCAGTGAACAGTACAATAATATATACATATGTATATATATCCATATATCTACGTGGCATATGTATATGTATGAGTATATATGTATATATATAGTATATATGATATATATATATATATATATGTTCCCATGCCCTTGCATCTGCCATCACTATCTATACTACTACCCATCAGCTCCTTAATTTGCTAGACTCTTGAGGAACTCTTTGTTTGTCAACAAGTAAAGTATTACAGTATTAGCACTGCCTAATTGAAAATCCTGAAATTACCCTTCAGAAATGTAGCCTTTTAACCCTCATTTGTTGGGAACAACTTTACGTGAATGCTGCTGAAAGTATGCCTGACTATGCACAACAGTGACTGCCATCAAGGATGTCTATGTGTCTTAAAGTTGCAATGCCTGGGTTTGAAGGAGATAAAGGAATGCAGTGTCATGGACTCCAGACTTGTTAAGAAAAGAGCACTCTAACCAAAGACCGTAAGTTCAGTTATACTTGAGGCTGGAGAGATGGCTCAGTGGTTAAGAATACTGACTGTTCTTATAGAAGATCTGGGCTCTAAACCCAGCACCCACATGGCAGCTAACAACTGTCTGTAACTTTATTTCCAGGGGAACCAACAGTCTCTTCTGTTCCCCATGGGCATTGCATGACACGGGTGCACTTACCTATTTTCAGGAATACGTGCTTACACTAAAAATAATCAAATATTTTTTTAAAAGTTCAGTTTACTTGGCTATTTTCCTTCTTAGCAAAAAAGTTATCCACTTTAAAATAGCATACCAAGAGGCCTTGAGAAAGCTTTCACAAGACTATCTACACTGATCAATGGTCTTTGTTCTACTTATATAAGCGAAGGCACTAAATAGTCACTGGGACAAGAACTCAGGACCTCTGTTCAATCAGCAGAGAGCCTCCTGGCAGTCCATTATTGAGGCTTTAATTAAATTCTGTTGTATTTCCTTCATGCTGTGCTGCTCCCTTTTTAAGCATTCTTTGAACCCCTGTCATGTCAGGCGTAGCACTTATGAATGGAAGTCAGAATAGGAAATCAATCGTGAAATGATGCACTAACCATGATTATTGCTGCTTAATGGTTTGCTCTCTGGCTCATGCTCAGCTAGCCTTCTAATAAGACCCAGGCCCACTTAGGGATGGTACTGCTCACAGTGAGCTAGGCCCCCCTACATCCATTATCAATTAAGATAATCCCTCACAGACATGAACACAAACCAGTCTGGGATAATTTCTCCAATTGAGATTCCCACTTCTCAGGTGATTCTAACTTGTGTCATGCTGATAATAAAAAATAACCAGTACAAGCTCATTTCCATTACTGATTTCCCATGGTCTAGTCTTCAAGACCAACCTCTAAAGAAGTCTGACTACATTTGTATCAGAAAGAAAATACAGAGCAAGTTGTACTGTCATATTTCTCAAGAGTACAAATGAAGTTAAATCTCTGCATAGGAAACTTGCTTACACTTAATACACACACACACGTACGTGTGTGTGTGTGTGTGTGCTATAAATATACCTTTCTGATCATTCTGATGTTGCACTGCCTGATATACCTTGGAAGGAGGGAACATTATTGAATTCTAAGAACAGTAATACCAATGTGCCCCCAGATTTTGCCCCTCATTGAGGCTGTCCAGAACCCTTCAGGGTTTAGGTCATACCCTCCCTGCAGCAGACAGCAAAGGGATGATTTACTTGACAACAAAGGAAACCAATTAGCTTCCAAGGCTGCAGCCCTGACTTTCCACATTTTGCTAGCCCTTCTTCTCTCTGTTGAGTTGACCTGACCACATAAAGTCTCAGTATTCCCCTGCAAAAGTGGAGAAAGCAACTGAGAAGGAGTTCCTCTTTCCTGATAAATGGTTGCATAGGGAAATACTCATCTATGTTTCCCCAAGTATTCAGTGGACGTTGACAAAGCAGCTCCATGATACTAACCAAGTAAGGCAAAGTTAGAAATATAATGCAGCCACATATTCACAAGAGAGACTCTCTCATTCTGTTTTGGATCTAACTCATGGCTGTTATATATGCTTTTTCAATAATTCTAATTTCATGAACCTACTCCTTGTATAACCCCCAGAGGCATGATAACTACCTCGTTTTTACCAATGATTGGCTGATTTTCAGAACCCTAGGGCAGTCACTAATTAACATTACTTTTAGAAGCTTAATTACTGGAAGTGAGTCATCAGCATAGTGACCGTACTAATCAGAAGTTATATCTAACTCATAGTGGTTACTTTTTCACAGTTTTAGACTTTGGTAATTAACAGAACATTCTGTTGCTGAACATTTCCTTTCTTTAGTTCTAAGGCCCCTCTTTAAAAGTTTGATATAGAATAAATCGTACAAACATATAGTCATCTTTGATCAGACCCAGACGAATTAGAGCTAGGAAGTCATGAAGTACAACGAGGACCATACTTATGTATCTGAGAGAAAATTTTTCACGAAGAGTTTCTAAGACCATTAAGAAAATTCTTCACATCCTACAAACAATTCAAACCACATTTACTAAAACTGCTTAGTCACTCTGCACGTGCATACATATTTCTTCAGCAAGGCTGATCACAAGATATATCTCAATATTACAAGAATTTGGGTGAGACATTTTACCTTACCTACAACTTGCTGTAAGTGTTATTATTAGAAATACTTGAAAGAAAATTAATATTGAAATATATCAAATTTTTAGTCATGGAGGTCTTTGGATATGTGGTGTTAAATTATGGCAATATTAATGGGAGAAGTCAAGTAGCTAATATTAGGAAGAGGGCTATAATGAATCAGAAAAAATAGTAAAAATTTTAAAAATATTTCATTTTGTTGATTAAGAAGAAACATGATTAAGTGACTAGTAAACCATGAGAATTGAAATTAATTCCGATTTTTGAATTTTATTAACATGCCAGAAGAATTAACATAATAAGGAGAAAATAATTTTAACTCTACAAAAGGTTAAGTTTTTGGATGTAGTACCATACATTTTACATTTTATTACAAGTAATGCAAACCTACAGCTGCTTTCAGGTGGCAAACACCAAAACAATAATGGGTACTATGAATTACGATATATAGAATATACTTAAAATGGTTAAGGCTCTTTTAATAAGTATTGATAACATTATGCCTTCTAGACAAAAAAGTGATATTATTTGGTATAACTGATAAATTAAGAAACTTAGTATGTAATAACGATTATAATTATGTTAACATGAATTGAGGTCATTTTGACAATTATGAAATTTGTAATTTATTGTTTCAAAGACATTTTTTGCTTAAACTAATTACCAATTACTCAAGTAATTCTAATCCTCTTTGAATTCATTCACAGATTAGGTTTACATATGGAAAGAGATCAGCATTAATGCTATGTTTATATTTAACCTTAAATTATTTACTTGGGATGCTTGTGGAGGAGGAAATAAAAAGGAAAAATTCTATCTTGAACACAGAAATGTAATTGCAAGGAAATTTTCTTCAGTGTATATTTTTATGTAATTTTGTGGAAATTTTTTATGGAGAATAGTAGGCATGCTCAAACTATTGGTTCAAATCCATATTCAAGAGGACTTGGTTTTCATTTGCTAAATGTTTAACTGAGATAATAAAAGTGTGATAGAAATAAGTAAAATGGCTGACAATGTATTAGTTACTGCAGTTAATATGAAGTTGATCATCCTCTTCTGAAGTTTACCTGAGCTAACAGATTGGAAGTCACTTATACTAATTAATATTAAGAGACTAAAATCTATTTTTAAGAATAAAATCTTAATACATAAAATCTATATAGGAAAAGTGGCAGTATATCAAAGAAATATAAGACCAGCATAAAGTGAAACTGATGTTGACATAGTAAGCGGACACTACAGAAGTTGATCCAATTATAACATAAAATCCGTGAAAGTCTTCTGCTATAGAAAATGCTGACCCATAAATTCAATAGGAAACAATGAAAGTCTCAAAATATTCTAATGCTCGAAGAAGCATAAAATAAGCTCATAAACCTCTGGGAACTTGCTCATATGAAATTGCAACAATGATGACAACATGCACAAGACCCATGCTGACTCAATCCAACTAAAACACAGCACAGAACTGGGGAGATGGGAAGCATCTCCAAACTTAGTCAAGGAACTATTAGCAGCGGATTATTGCAGGGTGATGGAGAGATCTTCTTTAAGGGAGAGGATCTAGATAGACTGACTGAAAGTGGATGAACTTCTACTGAGGGACATCTAGGTACAAACACTTGACGGGATAGGCTTTAACATATTTGGCAGAATGCATGAAATCCAGGGTGTGGGGGTGCAGATGGGGGAAGGGGTCTAAATTTGATTAAAGTCTTATATGAAATGAAGAAAGCTCAAGTAAAAGATACATTAAGAAAGATTTGGATGAAGCTAGTGATATTGAGATATTGTATATGGGAACTTCTAGTGGGTTAAGAGAATTCATACCAGTATGTGGTCAATAATTTGTGGGGAGAGGAAGGGACTGAATGGGAAAGAATTAAGAAAACTCATAAAAAAGAAAATATCAAAAATAACAGAAATCGACCTAGTGTAATTGTTTTTGAACAATAAGTGTATGGTTGACTTGAATTGTACGATGTTTTCCAGTTGGCTAATTCCCACTTGATTTTTTTCTGTATATTTCACACAGAACATCCCAAACAATCTTATTCATCTTTATCTCTGCATCCCAAATGGCGCCCTCCCATAGCCTCCCCCATGCCAGCTGGAGCCCATATACTCTGTCATCCCTGTTACTGTCCACTGTGTTATCAGTGCCTCCAGCCCTCCCTCTAGGACTTTGAACATAAATGCATGTTGAATTTTGTGAAAGGTCTTCTCTGCATCTACTGAGATGACCATGTAGTTCTTGTCTTTGAGCCCATGTACATGATTTATGGTGTTTATTGACTTATGTACATTGAACCATCCCTGCATCTATGGGATAAAGCCAACTTGATCATGGTGGATGATCTTTTTGATGTGTGTCTGTATACAGTTTGGAAGTATTTTGTTGAGAATTTTTGCAACTATGTTCATTAAGGATATGGGTCTATAGTTTTCTTTTTAGGTTGTATCTTTACCTGGCTTTGGTATTAGAGTGTTGCTGGCTTCAAAGAAGGAATTTGGAAGTTCTCCCTCCATTTCTATCTTTTTGGATAAATTAAGTAGTATTGGATGTAGATCCTCTTTAAATGTCTGGTAGAATTCTGCTATAAATCCATCTGGTCCTGGACTTTTTGTACTCGGGATGTTTTGTATTACTGTTTCAATTTCCTTAAGTGTTATGGGTCTGATTAAGCTGTGGATCTATTCTTGGTTTAGTTTTGAAAGTTCCCATGCTTTTAGATACCCATCCATTTCTTTTAGGTTTTCAAATTTAGTAGCATATAGATTGTTAAACTATTCCCTTACAATGTTCTTGATATTTTTGGTGTCTGTTGTGATTTTTCCCCTTTCATCTCTATTTTGTTGATTTGGAGGTGTTCTTTCTTCCTTTTGGTTAACTGGGCTAGTGGTCTGTCAATCTTGTTTATCTTTTCAAAGAACCAGCCCTTGGATACATTGATTCTTTGTATTTTTTTTCTATTTCATTAATTTCTGCTCTGATTTTTGTTATTTCTTCTTGTCTGCTGGTTTTAGGTTTCTTTTGTTGCTGCTCTTCAAGTGTCTTAAGGTGCAATGTTATGTTATTTTTTGTGTGTTCTTTCTGTTTTTTTAATGTAGGCACTTAGAGCTATAAACATCCCTTTAAGGACTGCTTTCAACATGTCCCAGAGGTTTTGTTTTGTTGTATTGTTCTTTTCATTTATTTCTTTCTTAATTTCTCTATTGACCCATTCATCATTCATGAGTATGCTGTTTAATCTGCATGTATTCATATCATTAGTAGGATTTCTTCCGATGTTGATTTTTAAGCTTTATTGCATTGTGGTCTGATAAAACACGTGGAATTATCTCAATCTTTTTGTATTTGTTGAGGCTTATTTTGTATCCTATTATGTGGTCGATTTTGGAGGACGTTCCATGGGGCACTGAATAGAAAGCATATTTTTTGATGCTTGTGTGGAATATTCGATAGATGTCTGTTAGATCCTTTTGATGTATGGTATTGTTTAATTCAGATGTCTCTCTGTTGATTCTCTGTCTTGTTGACCTATGTAATAGAGAAATTGGATTATTGAATTCCTCTACTATTAATGAGTTGGGATTATTCTGGGTCTTAAAGTCCTGTAGTACTGTTTTTATGAAGTTCAGTGCACCACAGTTTGGTAAATATATGTTCATGATTATAATATCTTCTTGGTCAGTTGTTCATTTGGTCAGAATGAAGCGGCCCTCTTTATCTCTTCTTATTAATTTTAGTTTGAAGTCTATTATGTCAGACATTAGAATTGCAACTCCGCCTTTTTTCTTAGTATCATTTGCTTGGAATATATATTTTTTTCATCCTTTCACCTTAAGGTGGAGCCAGTCCTTGAAAGTGAGATGGGTTTCCTGCAGACAACAAAAAGATCGGTTCTGGTTCTTAATCCATTCAACTAGTCTGTGTCTTTTGACTGGGGAGTTCAGTCCATTGATATTTAAAGTTATTAGAGAAAGATGTGTATTGATTTATGTCGTTTTGATTACTGCTCACATTCTTGGTGTAGCTGTGCATTTCCAGTTATACCTTCATTAAGTTTCTTTCTGTTACCCTTCAGGTATATTCATTCTTTTCTTCTACGATCCTGTTGAAGATCTGGTCAATACCATTATCTTGAAATTCTTCTCCTTCCTCTATGCCTATGATTCGTGAGTTTGGTCTTTTTCTGGTGTCACACAATGTTCCATTCTTGTGTTTTCGTAAATTTTCCACAATCTTTGCTTGAGTGGTCTAATTTGTTGACTTTGTCTTCCAGTCTTGATATTCTGTTTTCCATCTCATTCATCCTATGTGTGAGGCTTTCTCCTGTCATTTCTAATTGGCATATTGAGTGTTTCGCATCCTTCTTCATTTCAGCCTGAGTATTCTTCAATATTTCTCTTTTCTGAATTCATTCAGAAGTTTGTCCCTATGTTCTTTCAGTTCTTTGATTTCTTTGTGTGTTCTTTAAATTCACTGAATTCTTTTAACATATTTATAATTGTTCCTTTGAATTCCATATCCTGTGTTATCTCTAAGGGGTTCTCATTGTACTCCTCTACAGGACTGTTGGTACTTGGTGGGGATATGTTATTTGGGTTTTACATGTTATTGTTTTTTCACTTGTGTAGGGACCTGAGACCTGAGACAGGAAAGAATGGCACCTGGAGAAACAGCTAGGGCATGACCAGACTTGCCTGATGCCTGAGGAGGACGGCTGGGACATGACCAGATTTGTTGGAAGAGTCGCTGATTGGCTCTAGCCAGAGTGATCACCTCGTGGACACTATGCCTTGCAATGAAGAAAAAAACTGCAAGATCAAGCTGACTTTTAAAATGATTGGACACTCTGTTGGGAAGGTGATTTCCACTTCTGGGGATGCCTAGCAACCTGGCATTTCCAGGAAACTGAAACTTAAGATGTTAATTCGGTTCTATGATCATAACCAATCATATTTTGGGATACAGAAGGGAGGGACATTTAATGCTCATAAGATATATAAACACTTGCTTAAAGTTTAATAAATGAGATCCTGCTGGACAAGACTCCCTGCCTCCTTGGTGGTGCCCTGAGAACAGAGGGGTTGGGACGGCAGTGCACTCATCCCTCCTCAGGCCCCATCACGCTGCTTGCGGGGAAGGGACCCTGCACACTTGGACTTTGACATGTGGATTTCTTTAGTCATTTCTGATTCTTGTGTGAGACACAAGCCTTCCTTTGCTGAGTTTAGGTCTGCTTCTTTTGGTAAACTTTATGTGCCTTTGTGGTTTACTTTTTGGGCATGAAAAGCTGGTTGGTCTAGGCTTCAGGTTCTCTCCTTTGATTTTATATTGGCAGGGCCAGATGGCTTTTGTCCTGCTGCTCAGGAGTTCCCACAGAGGCCCAAATCAGATGAGGATCAGATGCTTTCAGGCTTTCTCCTAAGGTCTGGATCCCTACAGGAAAAATGCTGGCCTCAGGAAGTTGTGGGCTGGGCTAGTCAGGGTCCAGGGCCTGTCTCAGGCATGCAAAGGAGAGGTTGGGGAGGGGACCGGTCCCAAGGGTTTCATGGCACTAGAGGGAGGAATTGGGTTGGTCTGGGTGCAAATTATCAGGAAGCAGTGGGGAGTCTGGGCCAAGAGGGCAGTCAAAAAGTCTAGTGTGCCCAAAGAAGAAATGGGCCAGTGCCCACACAAGAGGAGAGACATTTGTGGTAGCTGGGAGGGTTAAAGAGACTAGGAGAGTCAAGGCACTGTAATTTACCCAGGAAAGAAGCTGGCCCCAGGAAGCTGGTGGCTATGCTACCCAGAAATGCCAGGTGATGTGAGGGCAGAAACAAGCCTTGAGGGCTCCTGAGGACTAGACCTAGGACCTGGGTTGGTTTGGGTGCAAAGGATCAGGAAACAGTGGGGTGTTTGGGCCAGGAGGTCAGTCCAGAGGTCTGAAATGTCAAGAGAAGAAATGGGCCAGTGTCCGTGTTAGGAGGAGAGATGGGCTGGGGGAGCTGGGAGGATGAATGAGGCTGGGGGAAGCAAGGCACAGTCGGGATGGCTGAACTTACCCAGGAAAGAAGCTGGCTCCAGGAAGCTCCACCTTACTTTTAAAAGCTTCTCCATGCATTGCCTTTCCAGACAGATTTAGACCTTGTCAGAGCCTATGCATCCTGAAAGTAATCTTCACTCATTTCCAGATTATTTCAATTGTTATTTTTATCTTTCTTTGTATATTATTATCACACAAAATAATGTTTCCTTATCACATTTTTGTACATAGTTAGTTACTGGTGACCCTCCACATACCCTTTCCTCTTCTGCATTTCCTGCCCCCTCACCCCCTACTAAATGTTTCCAGCCTCAGTATCACGTGTGTTCTATTACCCTCCCTATCCTTCTCCCTTAATGCTGCCTTTGCCCATTCTCATGGGCCTCCTTTTAGTTTCAAGGCATTCAAGCACACTAACTCCCACATTAACCCATGTGTATAAAAATTATAAGCTAAAATATGCATATGAGAGGATACACAATGTGTTTGTCTTTCTGAAGGCGGATTACCTCTTGTAATAATTTCTAGATTCATATATTTTTCTTCGAATTTCCCAATTTATTTTTGATGATTGAATAAATTTTTTGATATTTAATTTGACACTCTCTTTGATCTTCCTTCAACCAAATCTTCAGAACACACTAAATATTTATTTTTGAAGGCCTAGTGTTACCTTAAGTAATTTAATTGCCAATTAGAACAGTTGGAAAACAGTTCTAAGTAATGAATATTTCTGACTTTTTGGAAAATGCCTATCACAGATAGCTAATACAGGGTGCAGGACATAAATCTTATAGGGTACATGTCTTCAATGTTTGGCAACCGTTTGAAGAAGCATCACCTAGTACTGAGTTTTGCCATCATGTCTCAGCAGATACCTTAGAGGTCTGAGTATCAGGGTTCTACTTCCTCAAGGAGGGAAAAATGGGTACTGAGTGAGCAGGACTCTGAAATTTATTTCTCATTGAACACAGACTGCTTGACCTTCCTCATGTTAATGGGCTAGAATTCTGGGAATATTTTCAGATGGAATAACATGTCCTATTTCTACAATTTCCAAGATCATTATCTCTAATTAGATATAAGCTATATAATAGAGTCGTAACCTCCAGAAATTGAGATCCAAGATTACCTATAGTTCCTTGCCTTACATGTCATTAAAAATTTGAGTTACTATGGCATTGCTACCTTCCCAGAACAAACAGAACATTTAGAGCAGAAAAGAGTCTGGGTATTGCAAGTATAAGCACAGGCTTAGACTACAGTTTTGAAGAGTACAGTCCTAAAAATGTACCAAAGATCAAAGGTGAGAGATTGAAATAGCAAGAGACGTTTTCCTGACTTTTCCTGATTGGTGGATATCTGGGTAAATATCTTACCACCTAATAAGTTCTTCCTAGATTTATTAATCTTTAAGAAATTTTGGTTTCCAACTCTTTTCAGGAAAGGGAATGACACTCCCTAGCTGGCATACTGATATAAAGCACTTCTGCATAAGTTACTTTTCTGCTATTGTGATAATATATTATGACCAGTGTAACTTATTCAATGAAGAGTTTGAGTTTACAGTTATATGAGGGAGAGTCCATCACGGTGCGGATGCATGGAAACAAGTAACCTGCATGGTAGCAAGAGCCAAAAGGTAAGAGCATGCATCTTCAACCACAAATATGAAACAAAGAGAGGAAACTAGAACTGAGACACTCAAAGTCCACCCCCAGTGACATACTTCCTCCAGGAAGGCTGCACATCCAGAAGATTCCATGACTTCACAGTGCCCCCAACTGGGAGCCAAATATTCAAATACATGAACCTATGGGGAACATTTCCCATTCAAACAACCTCAACTTTGTTTTAACTGCATTTATGATCTTAAATAATTTCTGTTGATGAACTGGATCTATTCATCAGCCCAGGTCTTTCTCCTTGAAAGGCCAGCACACATTTTCTACTGTCCATCAAACATCTGCACTTGCACATCACCAAACCCTTATATGACTCACAATGACTTCATCACAACTTCCTCATCGTTATCTGTAATTCGAATCACCTTAAATTTCTTCTCCCTCCTCTAGCCTCAATATCAATCAATAAAAATTGTTTTAATCTAATATATTAACCTTCTACTATAGACTCAAACTATTTCTGATAATCATTTGCATTCTAAAAATATCTCAACACATCTCCACTTCTCTGTTCTCTATCTACAGCTATAATTACATGTTATGTGATTTTTTGCATTTACTCAGTTGTTTTTCAGAGTAGCAGTAAATCAGGATTAAACAAGAAAAGCAGAATCAGTAGGCTATTATAGATACACAGTGTTGTTTACTTATTTAAGAAGCAATGTCACACAAAATAGCACTGCCTAAGCATGTGTGAAATTTCTCAGGTTGGCAGTTAACACGGGAAAATTATCAATAGACTAAAATTATTGGTCAAACTAAAGGTATTTTACAAAGAAAGTCAGTTAAGGAAGATCATTAATAATAATAGAATTCCATAGGCATGAACAAATCTGTTTGCATGACAAATTTCTATATTTCAGAGACATATCAGACCTTATTCTTTAAGTAATTAATTTTGTTGTTTACATAGAACTGTAGATTCCCATGTAAGAAAATAACATGGAGAGATGGTATCTGCTTAACAGAGTTCTAAATAGATGTATCTTGAAAGCTGTGTAATCAAGATACTGACATTGACACAGTCAAGAGTACTTTCTTTGGTGTTCTTCAGAATGGATACCACTTCTGTAGTTCAGGCTGGTCTGAAATTCAGGAATTCATGGTAATCCTTCTGCCTGAGCATCCTGAAAGTTGAGATTGTAGACTTGTACCTCTCTGCCTGACTAAAAGCACATGTTTTAATTACAAGTATACCTCATGTTGTCTTTTAATAGATGAAACCACCTCCCTCCCAACTAGACTCCCTCCTTAATGCCTGAAAACCACTAATCTGTTTTCTTTTAATAAACTATCATTTCAAAAATGTTTTTTGGAATTGGGGTTTTCACCAGAAATCATTCTCTGGATATACACTGAGCCTCTTGCATATATCAATAGTTTGTATTTGTTGCTTATTAGAATTTTATATTATGGATATACCAAATGTTTTTTAACTATCCTTTGAATGACATCTGAAATGTGTTCAGTGTCTTTAGGTTATTATGAAGGGATTGCCTGTAAATAATTATGTATAGGTTTTTTTTTTTAAAAAAAGTAAGCATGTTTCTGTTGTTGAGTATGTTAAAGCTATAATAAAATGCTTCTTCTAAAAATAAAGAAAGCTGTTTAAACCTTAAAAAAAATTCAAGAGTATAATTTCTAGGTAGTATGGTCATTGTATGTTTTATAATGAACTACTAAACTACTTTCCAGAGTGTGTATGAGTTAACCAGTTCTTCTGAGTCTTGCCAGCTTTTAGTGTTTTCACTATTTTTTCATTTCACTCTTCTGGCAATTGTGTAGTGATTTCTCGTTGTGGTTTTAATTTGTAGTGCTAATTGTTTTGGATATCTTTCCTTGTACTTGTTTATTGTATACCTTCTTCATTGAAATATCTATTAAAGAACTTGTCCATTTTCAATTTTAATTCCATTTCTATTGTTGAGTTTCAGCAGTGCAGCAGAAGAACAAAACAGAAAATCAAAATGGCCTTGAGATATAGACTTGTTCCTTTAATGCAATGTGTGCTCTGTGCTGGTTTGAAGAAAGAAGAAAAATGTAGAATGTTTGAGGCATCAGTCCAGAAAGACTTTCAGTCAAAGGTCTGTACCTTGGAAGAAGACATGTCTTGCACCACCAATGCAGCAGAAATAAAACTAGAATTGAGGCATGACCCTGCATCATTAGTACACTGAGTGCCAGACGTTGGTTTTTAACAGCACAAAGAGGAAGAGTCCTAGGATGGAGAGGTAATCATTTCTATGAAATTTTCCTCGGTTATGCTATAGTGCAAACTAAAGAAATGAAGATGATTTATTCTAGGCCTATAATTAAAATGTAAAATTTTAAGTTTCCACTATCAGCACTAATCAAAAGGCTATTTTTAAATCTGAAAAAAAAATACATAGGAAGGTGTAGGAACCTGAGACTGACTGCCCAAAGAAAAGGTAGAGCCAAAAGGGGAAAGAAATGAAATTATAAACTTGCATTTTGGTTGAAATATGTCATATGTGTTTGAGATGCTTTGAGAGGTGAAAGAGATATCAAAAGAAAATGGTTTGAGTTAGAGGGTAGTAAGAGCACAACACAAGGAGAGGATGATTATGGGAGGGTGTAGTTCTAATGAGGAGAGCCAGAAATACAAGAATGATCTTGTAAAGGCTACAGGAGAAGGATGCATCAGAAAGCATGGTAAGGTTAAGAAATGGATAAAGAACTCTTAACAGGCTTGTTTTAGCATCTTAAATAGATGACCACTTCTTGACAAGTTCTACTAATTTCAGCAGTCTTTAGCAAATGGCATGTATATTAAGGCCATCTACTTCCCATTTAAGATTCTCAGCTGTGAGCATGGTATCGCTCCTACCAGATAAAAATGGGAGATCTTTGCCAGATCCATCTTACACAGTCTAAATATCTAGACTATACAAAGAATTCAAGACCTGAATAGAAGAACAATCAACCCAACCCAGAGGCTGTATCAGTAGTTAACATTTGTTAGGGTAGAAGTGTCACTTTCTTCAATGGTTTACCCACAAATAGGTTTCCCATGCTCCACTGACTAACCTCCCACCCAGACTCAGGCAATTAACTCTAATTAAACTCATTAGGCCACATACACAAAATGACATGAAATTAAAAGGGAAACTTGTTGAGAAAAAGTGCATCAGTAGGAGAGTGAGGGCACACATGAGGGTAGTGGGGCCAAAAAATATCTAAAATTCATAATATTAAACTATGGAAGTATCAAACCTTTAAAAATGGTGAATAAAATGGCACCAGAAATGGACAAATGAATGGAATAGAGTTCTCAGAAGAAGAAATACAAATAACAACCAATAAATGTTTCAAAGTTGTTTAACATCTTTAGCCACCAGGGAGAGAAAAATAAAAACTTTGAGATTCCATTTCACACAAGTCAAGGGGAAAAATAACAACAAATGATGGAAAGAATGTGGAAAATAGGAAACATTATTGACTGTTTGAGTGCAAATTGTCATCGCCACTATGGAAATTAGCAAGGATGTTTCTCCAAAGCTAAAAGTGGAACTACCATGTGATCCAACTATATCAAAGCTCCTAGAAAGATACCGTAAGGACTTTATATCCTTCAACAGAAATACCTCCACCCCATGCTCTTTGTGCTACTGCTAATAATAATTAGGAAATAGAATTAGCCTATATGTACATCAATGAAGTAATAGATAATGAAACTGTGAAACATATGTATATATATATATATACACAATGGAATTTGATTCAATCCAAAAGAAAAATGAAACTTGCAGGAAACAGATGAAACTGGAATGTACTATATTGAGATAACTCAGGCTCAAAATGATAAATACTGCATGTTCTTTCTCATATGCAGACCTTAGCTTCTAATTTTTATGTGAGTATTTATGATGGAAAGAGTGTGTACAGAGGCCAAGAGAGTAGAAACAGGCCTGATGACAGGAGAAAAGAAAGTAAAAAGATAGGAACAGGGACTGTAATAGAACACATGAGATATGAAAGAGTAAGGGAAATGTTAAGGGCAGTAGTCATAAATGGGAATGGTGAGGCATAGGGATGTTAAAATGAAATGATGTAGGGAAGCATTAATTCAAACTAAGTACACAGGAAAATGCCATAACCGAGCCTGACTGTGGTGGCACATGCCTTTAATCCCAGCACTCGGGAGGGAGAGGCAATCAGATCTCTGTGACTTCAAGGCCAGCCTGGTCTAAGAAAAGAAAAGAAAATGCCATAACCTGCTCCATTGAAAGCTGGTTAAAAAAAAATTAAAAAATACAATTAAGATTCTCTGTGGCAATGTATTTACATTTAGAATGCGTACAATATTTGGGAGGGTTTTTCAGAAAAAAAAAAAGGCCTTTCTATAGCCTCAGCTAGCCTGGAATTAGCACTATAAACCATGCTGGACTCTATCTCACAGAGATCCACCTGCCTCTGCTTCCCAGTGCTGGGATTAAAGGTGTGTGTGAGCATGCCCAGTCCTTCAAATGGGTACAGCATTCTTAAGTTGAAAATCAAGGAACACAATTCCTTACTTTGAAGTTCTTGTCCACTGAAAAGTGATTAATTAAGAATAAAAAGAGATTATTATTTCTCCTCAGCATTTTGTGATGTTTATGAATACAAAGGCTTTTTGTCCTTCATGAAGAGTATTGGAGCAATATCTAGTTCTTTTTTCCCCATCTTTCCACTTAAGGATGGACAGTCCTGATAAAATGGTATTTTTTTCTTAAAATATTCCAGATATATTTGTCAACAGTGGGGTTTGAGAAAAGAATTTGGGCCAGTGGTGTTAAATACTGCTAATTTTCTGATGATGAGCTATAATGTTGTGATATATTAATTTCACATTTAAAAATCTATTATTTGTTTTTACTTTTTATGTTTTCCCTTCATGTATGTATGAGTATGCGTGTCGCCCAATGCATGCAGAGGCCAGAAGAGGGCGTCAGAGTCCCCTGGAACTGGAGTTATTGATGACTGTTAACTGCCATGTGGGTGCTGGGAACTGAACCTGGGTCCTCTGCAAGAACAGCCAGTGCTCTCAGCTGCTGCACCATCTCTCCAGAACCTGATTTCAACATAAGTATAACATCTTATGTTGGGTAGGAGCATGAACTTTAGCTGTATGCCAGTTTAAGTTTATCTTTCTGTGTGATTTCTCTGTGAGACATTTAGTCCATTAACAAACTGGTGATTTAAATTGAAATGTTACTGTAGATTAAGGGGGTCCTGAAAATTTTGTCCAGATGTTTTAAAAGTATGTGTGAATAGGACTCAGCATTTATGGCAGAGGACATAAGGTTCAGTTGGGGGGAGTCATGCATGGGGAAGGGGATTTGGAAGTGAGTGGGAAATATTGTATGCAGTTATTAAATCTGAATGTTTTTTAAAAAGTATGTATTTAAAGGTGGAGACAAATTTCTCTCATTTTTGCCAGAAGTTTTTGTATTTCTAGCTATATATAGAAGTAAAAGCCAAGTAGAGGGTATTAAGATTACCACCAATTTTCTTGGCGTTGTAAAAAGCACTCCTGCTCTTCTGATTAATCTGAGTGCTCTCATTTATCTTGACTTATCTGGCCTTTTCAAATCAAAATCCCAGCATTGCAGGGCTTCACAAAGAAGCTGCCAGTTGTCAAAATAAGTAAATAAATAAACAAATACATAAATACACAAATAAATAAAAAATCATTCTAAGGAGTTCTTTTCCGAAGAAAGTTCTGAACAAAATGGGAAATTACTCTCATTTTCTCAGAAAGCTAGAAAATATTTAACAATGGAAAGGAGTTCAAATAAAAACAGACTTTGAGAAATATAGCTTAGTTAATTATTTTTTAGTTAATTGTTGAGACCTTAGAAATCCCCTGAATAGAAGAGGGACACCCAAAATGTAGTGCCAGTAGGGAGTTCTGAGAAGACAAATCCAAATCCGTATTGAAACAAGGAGGAGGTAAGAATATTGAAAAGGGCAGTATAAGGATTGAGAGGAAGTAAAGAGCAGGACAAAGGTGGATACTCAAAAGGGGGACCAATAGAGCATCTGGCCAGAAGCTGTCAGAGCCCTCCTGAAACAGTCTTTCTTATTTCCTCATTTGTGTTGTTAGTCCAATTTTGTGTTTCAGTAATTATACCTTCATTTGCTTTCTTTCTGTGACCCCTTGACTACGCTTATTCCCTTCTTCAATTCATAGTATTGCTTCTAGTATTCTGTGTAGGGCTGGATTGGTGGACATGAATTCTTTAGCCTGTGTATGGCATAAAAAGTTCATTCTTTCTCCTTCAACTACAGCAGATATTTTTGCTGGATAAAGTAGTCAGGGTTGACATCTGGTGTCATTTAGAACTTGGAGTAGTTTGCTCCAGTCTTTTCCTTTTTCTAAAGTTTCTATTGAGAAGTCCACAGTCACTCTGATGGGTTTTCCTTTAGATGAGGCTTGTGGCTTTTATCCAAAGAATGTGATACCCTTTCAATGCTCTTGTTTCCTCTGTATATTCAGTGTTTTTCTCTAAAATGCCGTGTACAGTTTCTTTTCTGGTCCTGTCTATCTCATGATCTCTATGCCTCTTATATTTGTGTGGGTAGGTCTTTCTGTAATTTGGGGACGTTTTCCTCTATGATCCTGTTTAATATCTGATCTGTTCCACTTACCTGATATTCTTCACCTATTGCTATGCCTGTAATTTGTAGATTTGGTCTTTTCATGGTGTCTCACAGCCCCTGCATATTCCATTCCTGGTGTTTTTATTTATTTTCATATTCTTTTCTTGAGTGCTTCAGTTCCCCTACTTTAACTTCAAGTCCTGACATTTTGTCTTCTACTTGATCTAGTACTAGCAAGGAGTTGCCCCAATTTTTCTAGTGAGAAGTTTCTCAATTCCTTCTTTATTTCAGTATGAATGTTCTTCAGTATATCTATTTTTTTACTGAATTCACTTCAGATCCTGAATTGTCTTCATCATTTCATTCAGCCATATATTTGGGTTTTCTTGGACTTCACTTAGGAGTTTATTACTAAAGACTTTTTTTTTGTCTTTTTGAGACAGTTTCTCCCTGTAGCCCCTGTTGACCTGGAACTCTCTATATAGAGCAAGCTAACATTAAACTAACAGAGATTCTTCTGCCTCTACCTCCCAAGTGCTGAGATTAAAGTAAGCTTATTACTACTGTCTTTAACTTCACTGAGGTATTTATTTTTTTCTTTAACCAGCTTGAATTCCTTGACAATATTTCGAATTTTCCTTTTATATACTATGTCCTGAGGATTTATCTAGGTAATTCCTGTTGTAGAATGTTTTTATAGCACTGTGAGTTGGGGGAATTATTGTCTAGACCTTTCATATTGTTTGTGCTTTGGGGATATGATCTGGGAATGTGGACTTCTTTCTGTGTCTATTATAAAACTCTACCCTGCCTTTGTTGAGGGGAAGTTTGGCTCTGCTTTTGTTGTTGTCTAAGTGTGATTTCAGATTATGTTTGAATTGTTGGTAGGTTAATCTTTTAGATATTCTGAGATGAGTTTTATTTGGAAGGAGGAAGAGATTTCAATTCACTTGTAACAAAGAAAGAGAGTGAATGTGATACTTGGTTGGGTCTGCTAGGCTGGTGCTCAGGCTGAGCAACTCAAGCTAGGCCTGGGAGTGTGGTGACTATTGTGAGGGAAGCAAGGTTCTGTGGAACTTATCAGACTGGTCTGGTGCACAGGTTGTGCAATTCCAGCTAGGCCTTCAAGTGTGGGGATGGTTGGGGAGGAGAGCAGGTTCTGGGCAACTCACCAGGCTAGGCCACTGCTCTAAGTTCATGACCAACTCTAGGGCTGAAGTGTGGCGACAGCAGTGGTGGTGGGTGAGGTTTGCCTAACTCACTACGCTGAAAAAGTGCATGAGCTGTGTGATTCAAGCAATGCCTAGGAGTTTCACATTATGAATTCTTAATGATTTTATTTATTTTACTTTATGTGTGTGTGTATTGTCTGCATGTGTGTGAGTGCACCATGTTGTGCAATGCATGCAGCAGTTGGAAGTGGATGTCAGATTCCACCAGAAATGGAGTAAGGTATGTTTCTTAACCACCATGTGGGTGCTGGGAATTGAAACTGGGTCCTATGCAAGAGCAATCAGTGCTCTTAACCTGTGAGCCATCTCTCTAGCCCTCATATTATAAATTCTTAACAAAATAAAAATTATATTTTCATAGTACTAAAAAAAATTAATACAGAAATGTGATCCCAAAAACTTATGCCAGTTTAGGAAAACAGGAAGAGAAAGCCAGATCTGTATTATAGTTAATAGTAATTACTCAGAGAAAACATAATTTTATTAGACATTGAAGATTAATATTTTCGACAAATATGCAAATAAATTACATGAATTAAAAATCTAAGACTTGATCAGAGTTCATTTCTGAATAAATATGTATTTTAAATGCAGTATATTTAAACAGCTAAACATTTACTTTCATGATTTTTAGGGAAATTAAGAAATGCTGAGTTTATATCATCAATTGTTAGCATGCAATAATGCAACAGAGATCTTTAATTTCAAAGTAGAAATATTTTATTTATACCATCACAAGTTATGGCATTTCTGAAGTAAGGACTGGTAGACATATTGGAAAAGTTGGAAGGCTTTCTACCACAGCTTTTGAAATTTTATACATAATAAAGAGTAAACACAATAACAGTAAACCTCCTTCATATAGATGTCAAATAATCATTACCTTTCCTTAGATTATGAAATTTTTCTTTTTGTTGTGCTGAAAAAATTGATTTTTATAAGACTGACAAGCATGCTTATTTTCTCTAACACAACATAGAGTACATCTCTTCCAATTATTGATATATTCAGAGAGATATCCCAATGATCATATCATAAAATAAAATTTCATCATATGCCCAATCACTTACATTTTTAGTCTACACATGAGACCCCTTAACAACACCATGAGGTTCTGATCCAGACAGACAGGTAGGAAGTCATCTTATCCTCTATTTCCCATATGCATGTCATTGCCCTGTGTGAATCCAGCCCACACAGGGCTTAGGGTCTCAGACCTCCTGCTTCCTCCACACAATTCTGCTGCCCCATGAGCACCCAACTAAGACAGGTACCTCCTTACCTCTTCCTCCCTCTGGGAATGTAATCCTTCCCTTTGATGATCAGTGCTCATCACCTGCACTCTCCATGGGAAGCCCGTAGGCTGCCCCTGTCTGCCATTCTAGCTTCAAAACCTGAGGATCTGTAGGAAGAACCTACTCCTTCTAAAGAGTGGCAGTTTGTGAGTTCAGAAGCTGCTCCTTTCTGTGCCTGAAGTAGGATTGCCACTCATTGCTGATTGCCTCAGCAGTGCCCCTCATGAACCAGCTCTGGATGGTTCCAGTGCTGAACTTCAAGCAGCAACTAGCTAATCCAAAACATGTCAAGCTATACCTCAACGTACGACTGAATACTTTCATACTATCAGAGAAAGAAGCTGAGAGTGCACTTCAACATATAGGTACAGACAAGGACTCTCTGATGAGGACTCCATTCCACTAATACAGGAAATAAGAACAATTGACAAATGGGATCTCATGAAACTGAAAAGCTTCAATAAAGCAAAGGAAACTCAACCAAGTGAAAAGTCAGTCCCCAGAATGGGGGAAAATCTTTTCCAGCTATACCTCCTACAGAGTATTAATATGTACACTGTAAATAGAACTCAAAAATTAAACATGAGGAAAGTAAGGAACCCGATAAAGTTGACCACCAGTATAAACAGAAAAATCCAAAAAGTAAAAATAAAAATGGCCACATTGTTTTAAAATGTCAATCACCATTAGCCATCAAAGAAATGAAAATTGAAACTACTTTGAGATTCTATCTCACCCTAATAAAACTGACCACAAATTCTGGTGAGGATGTGGAAAAAGGGTAACCTTCATTTGCTGTTGGACGGACTGTAAATTGATGAAAGAATAATGGAAGTCAATGTGCAGGTTCGTCAAAATTAGAAATGGAACCACCATTTCCCTCAGCTATATTGTCACTGGTCATGTAGTCCAAGAACTCTGTGCCCAGGTACAGAGATACCTGCTCAGTCATACTCACTGCTGCTCTATGTACAAGAGATAGGAAATGGAATCATCCTAGGTTCCCAGTAAGAGATGAATGAATGATGAAAATGTGGTACATAAATACACTGGAATTATACTCACCTGTAAGAAAACCAAATAATGAAACTTTCAAGTGCCGTAAGTGGAACTGGGCAAAGTAATGCTGAGGAGATAATTTGATCCTAGAAAGATAAATGCCACATGTTATTTCACATATGTGGATCTTAGCTTCAAATGTTCAGGTTTATTTATTTAACTTGGAGAATCAATACAAGAAAAGAAACAAGAAAAAAATGTTGTTGGGGTGAAGGATGCCTTAAGGGAGGGAGACAACAAACATAAATAATATGAAACCACACAAGGGGACTACTACAAGGAAGAAGTTTAAGCAAGGAAGGGAATGGGGTAGGGGAGATGACTGGGGAGAGACAATAATTAAAACAAATGTAGATGAAAAAGCCC
>NW_008353264.1:200831-217470 GCF_000622305.1 Nannospalax galili | reverse complement strand
AGGGAGAGAGAGAGAGACAGAGAGAGAGACAGAGAGAGAGAGAGAGAGAGAGGGAGACAGAGAGAGGACATATCCTACAAGATCAGATAATGCTATTCTTAAAAATTAAGAGTTGTTAAACAAAGATTCTAGTGCCAGATGTGAGAACCCTCCTTAGGAGTTGTTAGTCAAGGAGGCCCTAGAGGCCCCCAAAACAACACCAGCTCTTGCCATTACTCTTGGTTGCTCACCAGAACAAGATGATAATACCCTATTGCTAATGAAACCACAAACCTTGATGACAAGGTATAGGGAAAACAAGCTGGAACTGAATTGAAAATTTCCTTCCTGCTGGCTAGCTTTCATAGTGGCAGAAGGTACTAGGCAGAATTCTACTTGAAAGAAGCCATTAATGGTCTTACCCAGCTGTGAATCCTGTGAATGAAAATGCCAACCTCTTAGGCAAGAGGTGTTGATTGGTGCAATAGTGGCTTGATTGATATGAGAGTGACTAACTGCTCTTGGATTATATTTGAGACTCAGGAGACAAGAAAGCATGCACTCCTCATACAGTAAACTTGGTCAAACATTCATGGCTGGGGAGGTCACAGGCCCTATGGGAAAGCTAACTATTCTTGTTTGGCTAAATTGACATGTAGCAAAGCTGTGCTCTAAAGATTTATGTTTCTTATAAGAAAATACTACACCCAGCCTTAATAAGATAAGTTTCTCATTGCAATGAGCATCAGTGTTATTAACAGGATATTTATAACATCTCTCCTAAGGTTTAAGGAATAACTCAGAAGAAGGAATTGAATGAATGTAAGAGCCAGACCATAGAGAATAGGGTATGACATATCATTTTATGACATTGTAAAGTCAATTATGTTATGATTTCACAGCAGTTGTAGCTGCCTGCAATGGGTTGCAGAAGACTAGGCCATCCAACAGTCAGTCACTGGTCACAGAGAGATTTTGGAAGTGAGGCATATACCTCCTTGTTGAACTGTTGATTACTGATGGATTCTGAGGGAGGGGCAGTTACTGTCTTTGGTTGTTACTGAATGATTAACTCACTAGGCCCAAATGGATTATTTCAAATATGAGGAGACACCAACATCCCTAGATAAACTTACTGAGTCTCAAACCAAAAAGAAAAAAAATGAAGACAGACATGAAAAAGGCAAGAATTCTAAGAGTGCTGGGAATGAGAGGGCAGGTTAAAAGAGAAAGGAAAGTAAATCTAAGGGTCTCTGTGAAAAACTATATGAAAGTCTTCTGCTATAGAAGTGAATAGACTACAAACATGAGTCATAGAACAAATAAGTAGAAAGATAGATGTTATGTCCCTCAAAGTTTCATCTCTTCTTCTGGGCTTTCATAGGATTGGAAGGTGCTATGTATGCTACTGGAAGACAAAAGTAATTATCAACCTTACCCAACTGTGAACCCAGCAAACTATAATAACTCCTTGCCTAAGAAGATAGGCCCACTAGGAATGTTATCAGAGTAACAAACTAATTTTGATTGGATTTAAGGTCCTCTTCACAAGGTGGAGCCCATACCTGGCCCTATTACCATGGCCAAGAACCCGTGGCTAGACAGGTCACAGGCCATAGGGAAGAAACTACTATTATTATCTTGCTAAATGGACATAGTATTTAACTGACCCCTAATGTTTTATTGTTCTATCCCTCGATTAGTATATCTCTCAGCTCACACCAGAGACACTTCTTGCAGTAGATGGTTATTAACACAGAGCCCCACAACTGGGCAACATGCACAGAATTTTAATGCTCGACTCTAAATGGGAGAGTTATACCACACTCTCTGATCCAAGGCTCAGGGATCATTGCATGAGAAGGAGAAGAAGCATTTTAAGAGCCAGAGGTGGTAGAGGATTACAAAGAAAATAAGTGTTCTAGTCTCAACAGGACAGTTACACATATGAACCCAAAGTGTTTGTGATAACAGTACACAAGCCTTGTGTAGGCCCAAGCCAGACCAAAAAAAAAAATAATAATGGATGGGGAGGTGGGCTAGAAGTTACAGTTGTAGCTGGGAAACTATTTGCAATTAATAGCTGATGGGAAAGGAAGAGTTCATTTTTTAAGGGTATGAAGCTAGGTGGATTAACAAGGCTCCTAGGAATGGACCCACACTAAAGAACGTTTGGGGTTCAGAAATTAAGAGTTGATGAACCTTGAAAAATAATAATAAAACAGGACCTGAAGACAGAGGGTAAAATGGTAGGGTTGGCTATTGGGGAAGATGTTGGAATATGCAACATATACTGTACAAAATTCTCAAAAACTCAATAGATATATTTTTAAAGAAACAAAAAATTCCCAACCATGGCTGTCATCAATGAAGAATAACTTATCCAATGTAAAGGAATGAAAACTAAAACAACAACACTAAAACAGTAAAAACAGAGTCACAATGAATAGTATAAATGTATATTTTATGTCTGAATGGAAATATCAAAATGAGACCCTTTAATTAAAGAATTTACATTTATTATTTATTTGTGTATGTCTGTGAGTATGTTTATGTGTATGGCCATGTACATGAGATAGCAGAGGTGCAGAAGTTAGAGGACAACTTGTGGCAGTGGGATTTTTCCATCTACCATATGGGTCTCAGGAAAAGAACTCAGATTTTCTGGCTTAGTTGCAAGAACCTTTACTTACTGAGCAATGCCATCAGGCCTGAAATCCCTTAATTTAGGTAACTAATGTATGCTAAAAATAGTAAATTTTGAAAATGTTCTGTTTGTGTATTGAGTTCAGAAAGGAGCATCAAGAAAGACAGGGTTGGTTTTAAACTTCTGTCACAGAACTTGACATATCTATAAAGTGTATAGTAAAAACAGAATCAGTTGGATATAAGAGTGTGTGTCCTCCAAAATGGGCAGAAATAATCCTCTAAAACTGTAAAATCATGACACAAAGAGGTACAAAAACCTGCCATATTAATTAATTTTCTATTTGTGTGCTAAACAACCATGACCACAGACAACATAAGAAGAAATCATATTGGCTTACAGTTCTAGACAGATACGAGTCCATCATGGTGCAGAGGCATGGCAGCAAACAGCAGGAAAGACGGGAGGAGCAAAAAGCTAAGTGCTTACTTCTTCCACAAACTCAAAGCAGAGAAAGCAAACAGAAAGTAAGCTGAGGCTACGATATCTCAAAGCCCACTCCCAGCTGCACACTTCCTCCAGTAAGGCTATTCCTCCTAAAGATTCCATGACCTCCCACACACTGCTGCCAACTGAGGACAAAGTGCTAAAATATTTGAGCTTCTGGGGAAATTTCTCATACATGATGCTGTCACTATTAAAATATTTATCACATAAATATCTGGAAGATGTCAAATAAATTTTCAAATACTGTGAACAGTTCAGAGGAAAATCAAAAAATACAAATAGTAATATTGATTAAGAACACTGAGATGACTATATTAAAAAAAAGGAGGCAGACCTGCTCTGACTACGGTGTTTGTAGAGGCCAGCTTAGACTCTACTGGAGATTTTATGCATGTCTGGTAAAATAGGACTTCAGTAGGTAGAAAAGTGCCTAAAGACCATTAAAACTAGAGTCTAATGCATTATAGAGGATGTATCCTACAAACAAACGATTCCCATTGGCACAAAAATTGTGCTAGATGGTGAAAGCTAAGAATATGAAATTAATTTCCCTAAAGGGGGGGATGTATTCACTAAGGTGGGCAGTTTTGTAACATGAACATTTCTAGACTGAAGGATGATCAGATTCCAGGGGACACCAATGATATCAAAAAGTCAAGGTTGTCATAAAGGACTCTGCTGATTCATGAGGATCAGAGGTAAACATGTGGGTGGTGTTTGGAGAGACTCAGGCCAGAAGAGAAGTATAGTTGAGTTAAACCCATTAAACGACCACTATGTCTGGGAAAAAGCAAAGACAGATCATATCTCGCTCCACAACAGCAGAGCTCCAATTTCCTGTTAGCAGAGTAGACCGTTTCCTGAGAGAGGGAAACTATGCCCAGCGTCTGAGCACATCTGCACCTGTGTTCCTTGCTGGTGTACTGGAGTGCCTGACTTCCAACATCCTGGTTCGGGCTGGAGAGGAACCCCACAGCAAGCGCAGGAATCACATCACCCCAGAGCACGTCTGTCAGGTGGTACAGAACAACCGAGACCTCCTGAAACTCTTCCAGGATGACACCAAATCACTGGCTCTTGAAGTACCAGAACCCAATGAGAACTGACAATGCCTGGGCCACTTCTATCCTCAGCCTCAACCAGTGCCAGTATACCTCGAGCTTGGGGTCACTAATCAGACATGCCATTAAAGCATGTAGATCATGTCACTGGTTCTGAACTCTCAGCTTGTTATTCTGAGATAGAGTTGGCTGTGAGACACACAGGAGATATTGTGGAGGGGTGGAAGCTGTGGTCATCTTGGGGCGTTTAAACCTTGATTTCTAATGGGGATATCTCAGGCAGTGACCCTCGATGGGACAGGTGCCTTAAGGGAAATGGTAGAGAAGGCATCCTGGTCGGCTGTGACCACAGAGGCTTTAGAAGGCCAGAAAGTTGGTTGGGGGTTCCCAAGTATGCTGGATTCTGAGTGTGATGCTGCTAACTAAAGGAGTGGAGGAAGACCTGGACGGTGGTGAGGAAGTCTTCTATTCGTGGGAGGGAAGCACACAGATCAGTTGGTCACAGACAATGCGGTGAGGGAGACCACTGCATAGAGAAGAGCATGCCAGCAGCATGGGCTTAACAGGTGGGAGCGTTCACACAAGCAGTGGCTTCCTCACAGGAGGATGGGAGATAAGAATCCCTCTGTCTCTGATTTCGTAAGTATAAGCCTGCTTGTGTCTGCTTGTGTGCTGCTTCTCACAGTGGCACAGCTATACTATCCTGTTTCCAGATGTTCAGGCTGCTTCTCCAAGGTGCATCTGAGCCTAGTGTTCAACTGACCATTGGGAACTACTTACTATGACAACAACCCTCTGTTGTCCCTTGAGGCAGGACAGGAGATTGACATTGCAGAGGACTGAAGCAAGCGGTGAAGGGAAAATCTGGCACACATTCTTCTCTCTTCTCTGCTCCTTCTGACTGGTGATTCCTTCTCTCTGCCTTGATAGAGGTAAAAAGGCCTTCTTCATTTACAGGAGTATGCTGAGAATACAAGAAAGTGTGCCAGGATTGTGCTTCTGGTCTTAGAACGCATTCTGGTACATATTTGAAAAGTGTCAGGTGTGGAGACCCACTCCTTTGACCCCAGGACCTGGGAGGGAGAGGCAGGCAGATGTCTGTGAGTTTGAGCCCAGCCTGAACTACCTAGCAAGTTCCAGGTCAGCTAGGGCTACATAGTGATACTGTCTCAAAAAGAAAAAGAATCCAAGCCTGTCTTACCACGTAATCCTCACTGAACCAGGTGCATATAAAAACCTTTGTCAAGATATCCACCACAAATATTTGTGTTCCCTTGAAGAGCCACGAAGCACAACTTAGCTACATCTTTCCCTCTTATAATTTCAATATTAAGATTGCCTCTCTCAGAGACTGGAGAGATGGCTCAGCGGTTAAGAACACTGGCTGCTCTTGCAGAGGACCCAGGTTCAATTCCCAGTGCCCACATGGCATCTAACAGCCATCTGGAACATGAGGACGAGGGGAATCCAACTCTTTCATTTTTGGTGTTAATTTTATATATTACTTTTATTTATGTGTATGCCTGTATTGCCTGCATGTATGTAAGTGCATCTGTGTCATGCAGTGTCCACGGAGGTCAGAAAAGACTGTTGGATCCCCCTGGGACTGGAGTTACAGACAGTTGTTAGGTGCCATGTGGGTGTAGGGATTCAAATCCAGGTCTTCTGTAAGAACAACCAGTGTTCTTAACTTCTGAGCCATCTCTCCAGCCTGACGCCCTCTTTTCACCTCCATGGACATTGCACAACCCAGGAGTACTTATATGCAGACAATACACTCATACACGTAAAATAAATAAATATTTTTTAAAGATTGCCTCGCTCCTGCAATTGTGACTGGCTGGCTGGCTCGCCCAGTTACATTTGAGAGACACATTCTCGCACACTTATTGCAGTCATGCAACTGTGTCCAGAGACTGAGTTTCTCTTACTCCAGTGCCATGTAGTAAACATGATGCTAAGATGGACGGTGTCAGAGGATTAAATGTCATGGCCTTCTTTTATATATTAAGTAGCTATCTCATGTTTAAAATCTGGTTAGTGGCTATGATTTATTGTAGCCCAAACCTGATGCCCTGCACAGTTCACTGGACAGCATGGCAGAGGAATTGACTTCTTATGGAAGAATCTGTACAGTGTAGGCTAAGTACGTCAGGATAATAGTTGTGTGTGGTCAAATTGTCACATAACAGCTCATGCAGTAGCTCAATTGTTATTGAGTATGTCGATGCTGATGTAATGAAATGCTTCTTCTAAGTATGTGTTTGTTAAATAAATAATTTTAAAAAAGAAAAGAAAATGCCATAACCTGCTATATTGCAAGCTGGTTAAATAAATTTAAAAAGACAATTAAGATTCTCTGTAGCAATATTTACATTTACAATGTGTACAAAATTTTGGAAGGTTTTTTAGAAAAAGGGCCTTTCTATAGCCCCAGCTGGCCAGCAATTAGCTCTATAAACCATGCTGGACTCTATCTCATAGAGATCCACCTGCCTCTGCCTCCCAGTGCCGGGATTAAAGGTGTGTGTGTGACCATGCCCAGGCCTTCAAATGGGTACAGAATTCTTAAGTTGAAAATCAAGGAACACAATTCCTTACTTTGAAGTTCTTGTCCACTAAAAAGTGATTAATTAAGAATAAAATAGATTACTATTTCTCCTCAGTTTTTAGTGATATTTATGAATACAAAGGGTTTTATCCTTCATGAAGATTATTGGGGCAATATCTAGTTATTTTTTCCTATCTTTCCACTTAAGGATGGACTATCCTGATAAAATGGTATTTTTTTTCTTAAAATATTCCAGATACGTTTGTCAACAGTGGGGTTTGAGAAAAGAATTTGGGCCAATTGTGTTAAACACTGCTAATTTTCTGATGATGAGCTATAAGGTTGTGATAT
Organism: Nannospalax galili; assembly: GCF_000622305.1. Taxonomy (NCBI): domain Eukaryota; kingdom Metazoa; phylum Chordata; class Mammalia; order Rodentia; family Spalacidae; genus Nannospalax; species Nannospalax galili. The sequence goes on along the minus strand of NW_008353264.1, from coordinate 210,374 downwards.
ATTAATTTCACATTTAAAAATCTATTATTTGTTTTTATTTTTATGTATATGAGTGTTTTGCCTGCATGTATGTAAGAGCACCCTTGTCGCCCAATGCGTGCAGAGGCCAGGAGAGGGCATCAGAGCCCCCTGGAACTGGAGTTATTGATGAGTGTTAACTGCCATGTGGGTGCTGGGAACTGAACCTGGGTCCTCTGCAAGAGGAGCCAGTGCTCTCAGCTCCTGCACCATCTCTCCAGAACCTGATTTCAACATAAGTATAACATCTTTAGCTGTATGCCAGTTTAAGTTTATCTTTTTGTATGAATTCGCTGTGAGATATTTAGTCCATTAACAAACTGGTGATTTAAGTTGAAATGTCACTGTAAATTAAAAGGGTCCTGAAATTTTTCTCCAGATGTTTTAAAAGTATGTGTGAATAGGACTCAGCATGTATGGCAGAGGATATAAGGTTCAGTTGGGAGGAGGCATGCATGGGGGAGGGTATTTGGATGTGAGTGGGTAATATTGTATGAAATCTTTAAATCTGAATTTTTAAAAAGTATGTTTAAAGGTGGAGACAGATTTCTCTCATTTTTTGCCAGGAGTTTTTGTATTTGTGGCTAAATTTGGAAGTAAAAGTCAAGTAGAGAGTATTAAGATTACCACTAATTTTCTTGGCTTGGTATAGAGCACTCCTGCCCTTCTGATTAATTTGAGTGCTCTCATTTATCTTGAACTATCTAACCTTTTCTAATCAAAATCCCAGCATTGATGGGATTCACAAAGAAGCTGCCAGTTTTCAAAATAAGTAAATATATAAATAAAAAATAAATATTAAATAATAAATAAATAAGCAATCATGCTAAGCAGCATTTTTCTAAAGAAAGGTGCTGAACAAAATGGGAAATTAGTCTCATTTTCTCAGGACGCTAGAAAATATTTAACAATGGCAAGGAGTTCAAATAAAAACAGACCTTGAGAAATATAGCTTATTTATTTTTTAGTTAATTGTTGAGAACTTAGATATCCCTTGAATAGAAGAGGGGCACCCAAAATGTAGTGCCTATAGGGAGTTCTGAGACAATAACCCAAATCCGTATTGCAAACAAGGAGGAGGTAAGAATATTGAAAAGGGCAGTATAAGGATTGAGAGGAAGTAAAGAGCAGGACAAAGGTGGATACTCAAAAGGGGGACCAATAGAGCATCTGGCCAGAAGCTGTCAGAGCCCTCCTGAAACAGTCTTTCTTATTTCCTCATTTGTGTTGTTAGTCCAATTTTGTGTTTCAGTAATTATACCTTCATTTGCTTTCTTTCTGTGACCACGTGACTATGTTTATTCCTCTCTTCAGTTCATAGTATTGCTTCTAGTATTCTGTGTAGGACTGGTTTTTAGTGGACATGAATTCTTTATTGTGTGTATGGCCTAAAAAGCTTTTTCTTTTCCTGCAACTATGGCAGATATTTTTTCTGGATAAAGTAGTCAGGGTTGACATCTGGTGTCATTTACAACTTGGAGTATTTTGCTCCAATGTTTTCCGGTTTCTAAAGTTTCTATTGAGAAGTCAACAGTTACTCTGACGGGTTTTCCTTTAGATGAGGCTTGTAGCTTTTATCCGAAGCATGCGATACCCTTTCAATGCTCTTGTTTCCTCTGTAAATTCAGTGTTTTTCTATACTGTGCGGTGTACAGTTTCTTTTCTGGTCCTGTCTATTTCGTGATCTCTGTGCTTCTTATATTTGTATGGGTATGTCTTTCATTTATAGCATCAAAAGTGCTAGCATTTCTGAAGTAAGGACTTCTAGACATGTTGGAAAAGTTGGAAGGCTTTTCACCACAATTTTTGAAATTTCATACATGATAAAGAGTGAACACAGGAACAATAAACTTCCTTCATATAGATGTCAAAGAGTCATTCCTCTTCCTTGGATTATGAACTTTTCTTTGTGTTGTGCTAAAAAAATTGATTTTTAAAAGACTGTTTTCTATAACACAACATAGAGTATATCTCTTCCAATTATTGACCTATTCAGAGAGATATCCCAATGATCATATCATAAAATAAAAACTCTACATATGCCCAATCACTTACTTACATTTATAGTCTACTCATGAGACCCCTTAACAACACCATGAGGTTCTGATCCAGACAGACAGGTAGGAAGTCATCTTATCCTCTATTTCCCATATGCACGTCATTGCCCTGTGTGAATCCAGCCTACACAGGGCTTAGGGCCTCAGACCTCCTGCTTCCTCCACACAATTCTGCTGCCCCATGAGCACCCAACTAAGACAGGTACCTCCTTACCTCTTCCTCCCTCTGGGAATGTAATCCTTCCCTTTGATGATCAGTGCTCATCACCTGCACTCTCCATGGGAAGCCCGTAGGCTGCCCCTGTCTGCCATTCTAGCTTCAAAACCTGAGGATCTGTAGGGAGAACCTACTCCTTCTAAAGAGTGGCAGTTTGTGAGTTCAGAAACTGCTCCTTTCTGTGGCTGAAGTAGGATTGCCACTCATTGCTGATTGCCTCAGCAGTGCCCCTCATGAATCAGCTCTGGATGGTTCCAATGCTGAACTTCAAGCAGCAACTAGCTAATCCAAAACATATCAAGCCACACCTGAACATAAGACTGTATACTTTGATACTATCAGAGAAAGAAGCTGGGAGTGCACTTGAACATATGGGTACAGACAAGGACTCTCTGATGAGGACTCCATTCCACTAATACAGGAAATAAGAACAATTGACAAATGGGATCTCATGAAACTGAAAAGCTTCTATAAAGCAAAGGAAACTCAACCAGGTGAAAACTCAGTCCTCAGAATGGGGGAAAATCTTTTCCAGCTATACCTCCTACAGAGTATTAATATGTACACTGTAAATAGAACTCAAAAATTAAACATGAGGAAAGTAAGGAACCCGATAAAGTTGACCACGAGTATAAACAGAAAAATCCCAAAAGTAAAAATAAGAAGGGCTAATAAACATTGTTATAAAATTTTAATCACCATTAGCCATCAAAGAAGTGAAAATTGAAACTACTTTGAGATTCTATCTCACCGTAATAAAACTGACCACAAATTTTGGTGAGGATGTGGGAAAAGGGTAACCTTCATTTCCTGTTGTGTGGACTGTAAATTGATGAAAGAATAATGGAAGTCAATGTGCAGGTTCGTCAGAAATGGAACCACCATTTCCCTCAGCTATATTGTCACTGGCCATGTAGTCCAAGAAGTCTGTGCCTAGCTACAGAGATACCTGCTTAATCACAGTCACTGCTGCTCTATGCACAAGAGATAGGAAATGGAATCATCCTAGGTTCCCAGTAAGAGATAATGAATAATGAAAATGTGGTACATAAATACACTGGAATTATACTCACCTGTAAGAAAAGCAAATAATGAAACTTTCAAGTGCAATGAGTGGAACTGGGCAAAGTAATGCTGAGAGATAATTTGATCCTAGAAAGTTAAATGCCACATGTTATTTCACATATGTGGATCTTAGCTTCAAATGTTCAGGTTTATTTATTTAACTTGGAGAATCAATAGAAGAAAAGAAACAATAAAAAAATGTCGTTGGGGTGAAGGATGCCTTAAGGGAGGGACACAACAAACATAATAATATGAAACCACACAAGGGGACTACTACAAGAAGTTTAAGCAAGGAAGGGAATGGGGTAGGGGAGATGACTGGGGAGAGACAATAATTAAAACAAATGTAGATGAAAAAGCCCATCCTGAAACCTACATTTTTGTAAGTAAAATTGAAGGGAGAGAGAGAGAGAGAGAGACAGAGAGAGAGACAGAGAGAGAGAGAGAGAGGGAGACAGAGAGAGGACATATCCTACAAGGTCAGATAATGCTATTCTTAAAAATTAAGAGTTGTTAAACAAAGATTCTAGTGCCAGATGTGAGAACCCTCCTTAGGAGTTATTAGTCAAGGAGGCCCTAGAGGCCCCCAAAACAACACCAGCTCTTGCCATTACTCTTGGTTGCTCACCAGAATGAGATGATAATACCCTATTGCTAATGAAACCACGTACCTTGATGACAAGTTATAGGGAAAACAAGCTGGAACTGAATTGCAAATTTCCTTCTGGGTTGCTTTCATAGTGGCAGAAGGTGCTTGGCAGGATTCTATGGGAAAGAAGACATCAATGGTCTTACCCAGCTGTGAATCCTGAGAATGACAATGCCAACCTCTCAGGCAAGTGGTGGTGATTGGTGCAATAGTGGCTCGATTGATATGGGGGTGACTAACTGCTCTTGGATTATATTTGAGGCTCAGGAGACAAGAAAGCATGCACTCCTCATACAGTAAACTTGGTCAAACATTCATGGCTGGGGAGGTCACAGGCCCTATGGAGCATCAGTGTTATAAACAGGATATTTATAACATCTCACCTAAGGTTCAAGGAATAGAGCAAAAAATGAATTGAAATAATATAAAAGACAGACCATATGAAAAAGTGTATGAAATACCATTTTCTGACATTATAAATCAATTATGTTATGATTTCACAGCAGTTGTAGTTGCCTGCAATGGGTTGCAGAAGACTAGACCGTCCAACAGTCAATCACTGGTCACAGAGAGATTTTGAGGGTGAGAAATATATACCTCCTTTATGAACTGTTGATTATTGATGGATTCTGAGGGAGGGGAAGATACTGTCTTTGGTTGTTACTCACTGATTAACTCAATAGGCCCAAATTGATTATTTCAAATATGAGGAGACACCAACACCCCTAGATAAACTTACTGAGTCTCAAACCAAATCGAAAAAAAAAAAAATGAAGACAGACATGAAATGGGAAGCGTTAAATGTCCTGGGAATGAGAGGGCAGGGTAGAAGAGGAAGGAAAGTAAAACTAAGGGTCTCTATGAAAAACTATATGAAAATCTTCTGCTATGGTTCTACCTCTCTTGAGCTCCTTCTTTCCCTTTGTCCCTTACGTTCCTTGTATAACCTTCCCGCCCCCTTCCCTTAAACTAACCAAATTTTTATCCATATCTCCCTTACTAAGTTCTGTTTCCTACTGTTCTTATCTTTCAGGTTCTTTCTTTTCCATTACCTCACTGTTTCCTTTCCATTATCCTGGTTCCTGTAGTTATGTTTGGTTACATACTCACTTATCAGAGTCTGGTTCTAGGATCCACATATGAGGGAGACCATATTCCATTTCTTTTTATTTTCCTGATTCTGTGTTACTTCACGTAGTATAACAGTTTCTAGTTCCATCCATTTACCTGCAAATTTCATGATTTCATCTTTCTTTACTGCTGAGTAAAACTCCATCATACAAATGAACCACATTTTCATTATCCACTCATCAATTGAGGGACACTTAGGTTGTTTCCATATCTTAGGTCTTGTGAAAAGAGCAGCAACATCTTGGATGTACAAATGTCTCTGCAATAGGATGATTGCCTTGGGTATATATGCCAAGGAGTGGTATAAATGGATCGAATGGTAGGTTCATTTGTAGTTTTTTAAGTGTTCTCCACACTGTTTTCCACAGGAGTTGAACCAGTTTGCAGCACCACCAGCAGTGGATGAGTGTTCCCCTTTCCCCACATCCCCTCCAACATTTGGTATCATTTGTTCTCTTGATCTTAGCCAGTCTGACCGAGGTAAGATGAAATCTTAAAGTGGTTTTAATTTTCTTTTCCCTAAGTATTAGTGATGTTGAACATCTTTTAAGATGCTTCATAGCCATCTTACTTCTTCTTTTGAGAACTCTCTGTTCAACTCCTTAGCCCATCTTTTAATTGGGTTGCTTCCTCTCTTGATTCTCTTCTTTTTGAGTTCATTATATATTCTGGTTATTAAAGCTCTGTCAGGGGTGTCGTTGGTGAAGATTTTCTCCCATTATCTGGGTTTTCTCTTTGCTTATATATTCTGGTTATTAAAGCTCTGTCAGGGGTGTCGTTGGTGAAGATTTTCTCCCATTATCTGGGTTTTCTCTTTGCTTCTTTGGTTACCTCCTTTGATGTACAGAAGCTTTTCAGTTTAATGAGGTCCCATTTGTTAATTCTTGCCCCTGTTTCCTGAGCAATTGATGTCTGGTTTAAAAAATCCTTTCCTACACCTATATCTTGTAGGTTTTTCCCAATGTTTTATTCTAATTGTTTCAGAGTTTCAGGCTTTACATTGAGGTCTTTGAGCCCTTTGGAACTGCTGTTTGTGCAGGGTGAAAGATAGGGGTTTAGTTCTATTCTTCTACAAGTGGAGATCCAGTTTTACCAGCACCATTTGCTAAACATACTCTCTTTCCTCCAGAGAATATTCCTGGCCCCTTTGGCAAATATCAGGTGGCTGAAATTGCATTTACTCACATTTGGGTCTTCAATTTTGTTCCATTGATCTATGGATCTATTTTTATGTCAGTACCATGTTGTTTTTATGACTATATCTCTGTAATACGGATTAAAACCTGGTATAGTAATCCCCCCAGCATTGCTCTTAGTGCTTAGGGTTGTTTTGGCTATCCGAGGTCTTTTGTCCTTCCATATGAATCTTAGGATAGTATTTTCCAATTCTTTGAAAAATGTCATGGGGATTTTGATTGGCATTGCATTGAATCTATAAATGACTTTTGGTAGGATGGTCATTTTCACAATATTAATTCGTCCAATCCATGTGGTTGGGTGGTCCTTCCATTTTCTGATGTCTTCCTCATTTTCTTTAATTAAAGATTTAAATTTTTTATTATAGAGCTCTTTAATTTCTTTTCTCAGGTTTATTCTGAGATATTTTATTTATTTTTTTTTCTGAAGCTATTGTGAATGGGAGTGTTTCCATGTGCTTTTTCTCTGATTGCTTGTTATTGGTATGTAGTAAGGTACAGACTTTTGTTAGCTAATTTTGTAACCTGCCACTGTACTGAAAGTGTTGATAATTTCTAGGAGTTTGTGGGTAGAATTTTTGCATCTCTTAGATATAATATCATATCATCTGCAAAAAGGATAATTTGATCTCTTCTTTTGCAATTATTACTCCTTTAATTTCCTTCTCTTGTCTTATTGCTCTTGCAAGAGTTTCAAGTACTATGTTAAAGAGAAGTGGATATAGAGGACAGCCTTGTCTGGTTCCTGATTTCAATGGGAATGCTTCCAGTTTTTTTCCATTTAGAATGATGTTGGCTATGGGTTTGTTACATATGGCTTTAATTATGTTGAGGTATGTTCCCTCCAATCTAATTCCCTCTAGGACTTTGAACATAAATGCATGTTGAATTTTGTCAAAGGGCTTCTCTGCATCTATTGAGATGAACATGTGGTTCTTTTCTTTGACCCCATTTATATGTATTATGATGTTTATTGACTTACATATATTGAACCATTCCTGCATCTCTGGGATAAAGCCGACTTGATCATGGTGGATGATCTTTTGGATGTGTGTCTGTATGTGGTTTGAAAGTATCTTGTTTAGAATCTTAGCAACTGTGTTCATTAAGGATATGGGTCTATGTATTTCTTTTTTGGTTGTATCTTTACCTGGCTTTGGTATTAGAGTGATGCTGGTTTCAGAGAAGGAATTTGGAAGTTCTCCCTCCATGTCTACTTTTTTTGCTATATTAGGTAGTATTGGATGTAGATCTTATGTAAATGTCTGAGGGAATTCTGTTGTAAATCCATCTGGTCCTGGGCTTTTTTTACTTGAGAGGTTTTTTTATTACTGTTTCAATTTCTTTTTGTGTTATGGGTCTGTTTAAGCTGATAATCTCTTCTTGGTTTAGTTTTGGTGGTTCCTATGCCATTTGATATCTGTCCATTTTTTTTAGGTTTTCAAATTTAGTAGCATATAGGTTTTAAAGTATTCCCTTATCATGTTCTCTATCTTTATGTTGTCTGTTGTGATGTTTCCCCTTTCATCTCTGATTTTGTTGATTTGGAGGTGCTCTTTCTTTCTTTTAGTTAACTGGGTTAGTGGTCTGTCAATCTTGTTTATCTTTTCAAAGAACCAGCTCTTGGAATTGTTGATTCTTTGTATTGTCCCTTGTTTCAATTTCATTAACTTCTGCCCTTATTTTGTTATTTCTTCTTGTTGCTGGGTTTGGGTTTCATTTGCTGTTGCTTTTCAAGGGTGTTGAGTTGCAATGTTAAGTCATTTATTTGTGTTCTTTCCCGATTTTTTGATGTAGACACTTAGAAGTATAAACTTCCCCCTAAGGACCGCTTTCAACGTGTCCCAGAGAGTTTGTTGTGTTGTATTGTCCTTTTCATTTAGTTCCAAGAATACTTTTATTTCTTTCTTAATTTCTCTTTGACCAATTCATCATTCAGGAGTGTGTTGTTTAGTCTCCATGTGTTCATGTGGTGATTAGGGCTTCTTCTGGTGTTGATTGTAAGCATTATTGCATTGTGCTCTTATAGAATGCATGGAATTATTTCAATCATTTTGTATTTGTTGAGGTTTGTTTTATGCCCCAGTATATGGTTGATTTTGGAGAAGATTCCATGGGGTGGTGAGTAGGAAGTATGTCCTTTGGTGCTTGGGTGGGATACTCGCTAGAGGTCTGTTAAGTCCATTTAATATATGGTATTGTTCAATTCAGGTGTCTCTCTGTTAACTCTTGGCTGTTTTGCCCTATCTAATGGGACAGTGGGATATTGACGTCCCCTACTATTAATGAGATGGGATTTATCTGGGTCTTAATGTCCTGTAGTATTGTTTTTATGAAATTGGGTGCATCAGAGTTTGGTGAATATATGTTCATGATTGTAATGTTTTCTTGGTCATTGTTCTTTTGATCAAAATGAAGTGCCCTTCTTTGTCTCTTCTGATTAGTTTTAGTTTAAAGTCTATTTTGTCAGATATTAGAATTGCTGTGCCTGCTTTTTTCTTAGTGCCATTTTCTTGGTATATTTTTTTTCCATCATTTCACTTTGAGATAATGCCTGTCCTTGAAAGTGAGATGAGTTTCTTGCAGACAACAAAAAGATGGGATTTGTTTCTTAATCCAGTCACCTAGACAGTGTCTTTTGACTAGGGAGTTCAGTCCGTTAATATTTAAAGTTATTAATGAAATATGAATATTGAATCCTGTCATTTATGTTTCTGTTTACATTCTTTATATAGCTGTCTTTTCCACAGTTTTACCTTCATTGGATTTCTTTCCACATCCCCTTGGGTATAATCATTCCTTTCTTCAGCTCTTTGTATTGCTTCCAGAACTCTCTGAAGGGCTGGTTTTGTGGACATGAATTCCTTCAGCCTATTTATATCATGGAAGATTTTTCTTTCTCCTTGGACTATAATGGACATTTTGGCTGGGTATAGTAATCTGGGTTGACATCTGTGGTCAATTATAACTGGGAATACTTTGGTCTACCCTCATCTGGCTTTCCTAGTTTGCAATGAAAACTCAGCTGTAATCCTAACGGGTTTTCCTTAATATGTGACTTGTTTCTCTTTTGCAGCTTTCAGTATTGTCTCTTTGTTTTGTATGTTTAGTGTTTTTACTATGATGTGTCTTGGAGAGTTTCTTTTCTCGTCCTGTCTGTTGTTATAAATGCTTTTTTCATTTGTATGGGCATGTCTTTAAAAATTTTAT
>NW_008353264.1:189981-200736 GCF_000622305.1 Nannospalax galili | reverse complement strand
TTGGTCTTTTTATGGTGTCACACAATTCCTGCATATTCCATTCTTGTGATTTCTTAAATTTTTCATATTGCTTGCTTGAGTGGTCTAGTTCATCTACTTTATCTTCCAGTCTTGATACTCTGTTTTCCATTTCGTTCATCCTGTAGGTGAGGCTTTCTCCTGTCGTTTCTAATTGCCTTACTGAGTGGTTCATTTCCTTCTTCATTTCAGCCTTAGTATTCTTCAATATTTCTAGATCTTTTCTGAATTCATTCCGAAGTTTATCCCTAACTTCTTTCAGTTCTTTAATTTCTTTGTTTGTGTGTTCTTTAAATTCACTGAATTATTTTATGATGTTTATAATTGCTCTTTTGAGTTCCATGTCCTGCATTATCTCTAGGGGGTTCTCACTGCACTCCTATAGAGGACTATTGGTATTTGGTAGGGATATATTACATTGGTTTTTCATGCTATTATTTTTCTCTCTGATTTTGACATGTGGATTTCTTTTGTAGTTTGTGATTCTTGTGTGAGACTCAAGCCTTTTAGTTTAGGTCTGCTTCTTTTTGTGAACTTTATGTGTCTCTGTGGTTTACTCTTTGTGCATGAAAAGCTGGATCGTCTAAGCTTCCAGTTCTCACTTTTGATGTTTTATTGGAGTGGCCAGATTTCTTTTGTCTTCAGGAGTTCCCACAGAGGCCCAAGTCAGATGAGAATCAGATGCTCTCAGGCTTTCCCTTAGGGTCTGGGTCTGCCCAGGAAATATTTTGGCCTCAGGAATTGGGGGTTGGACTGGCCTGGGAGCTGGACTCTGGGAAGATGCTTTTCTAGGGAAGCTGGTGAGGCTGAGCCACCCAGACATTCATAGGCAGATGGGGGAGAAAAGCGGCCCCGAGGACCCTGGGGACTGCACTGAGGAGCTGAGTTGGTTCCAAAGAAAGGCCTGTAGGTCAGAGTTCTTTTCTTTTTTAGACCAGAATGGCCTTGATGACTCAGAAATCTGAGTGCATCTCCCTCCTGAGTGCTGGGATTAAAGGCATGAGCCACCATGGCCAGGCAAAGTTATGGCATTTTTCTATATACTTAGCTTGAGTTAATGCTCACCTCCATAATTTTGTTTTCTATCTCTATGCCTAACCATTCCCATTTATTCTCTTCTGCCCTTAATATTCCCCTTAGACTTTCATATCACATGTGTTCTATTACATTCCCCGTTCTTATCTTTTAACTTTGTGTTCCCCTGTCATCAGGCCTGTTTCTACTTTCCTGGCCTCTGTACATACTCTTTCCATTAAAAATACATAAAAATTAAAATCTAACATCTCCATATGAGAAAGAACATGCAGTTTTTATCATTGTGAGCATGAGTTATCTCAATATACTATATTCCAGTTTCAACTGTTTCCTGCAAGTTTCATTTTTCTTTTGGATTGAATCAAATTCCATTGTGTAAATATTTCAGATTTTCATTATCTATTACTTCTTTGATGTGCATATAGGCTAATTCTATTTCCTAATTATTATTAGTAATAGCACAAAGAGCATGGGGTAGAGATATTTCTGTGGAAGGACAAAAAGTCCTTTAGGTATCTTCCTAGGAGTTTTGATATAGTTGCATCATATGGTAGCTCCACTTTTAACTTTGGAGAAACATTCATGCTAATTTCCATAGTGACTATGCCAATTTTCACTAATGCAAATCAAGCAGCCAGTGCTACTGAACTTGCCTTGTTCATTTTGACTCAGGGCCCAAAGTGACACCTATGCTTGCCGCTAGACTGATCAGAGATCAGCCATCAGCATGGGAATTTAGTTAGTAGATTATATCCTTACATCATATGGCACTCAAATGTTCCTTGTGTTTTCTTTTAAATGGTTACCGGAAATAATTGTGACCTATATCTTAATTTCTGAGTTTTGGGGAACATTAATTATTATTACCATTATAGCATGTGAACAATTGTCTTAGGCAATAGGCCAGGCTTTAGGGGGGTACTGTGTCCCTAGGGGAGGGAGTTAGGTGGTTGCCAATATCAGTGTTCCTTAAACTTGTAATTTTTTGTGTGTCAGGGTCTTACTCCACAATGTGGCTAGCGTAGAAGAAGTCACAACGTATTTCAGGTTGGCTTCAGTCTCCTGGCAGTCTTTCTAACTCAGCGTACAGAATGCTGGGATTGTACTCATTGGCAACTGCACCAGGATAGCCACATAAAGTTTTCATTTCTTCTGTTTTCCCCAACGTTCTAAAGCAAGTCAACAGCCAGTGTCCTTATTTTCAACAAAGGAAGTCTCACAGGTACATGGGAAAAGACACCAATACTTCAAAGAAGACACTTTTGGGTACAGGCTTTTATTTTAAAGAGCAGGTTGTGGCTACACAATCACCTGTAAGACCAAAAAATCACCTTTAAGACCAAAAATAAAAAAAATATATAAAAATTAAAAAAGACCATGCCATTGGAAAGAATTAGATTTCAAATGCACCTTGCTCAAGAAGAAAAGAGTTTCTTGAAAACAGTCTTTTGAACCCTAATATATCTAGCCTTCAGCAAAGAAAACGGAAGTGCAGGTCTTTAAGAATCAGTTCCCCTTAAGAATGTGTTCTCCTAAATGTAAGAGTCCCTAACATATCCTCAGTGAAGAGTTGCGTTTTATGTTTAAAGGGGAAAGCATCAAACACGTTTGGATCTCATGGGACTTGAATCTCATGGTGCTTATCCCAGAAAGACTAGAGAAAAGAGCCTAAGCATCAGGTATGCCAGATGGACTCTCACTGCTATCATGTTGCCCATACACTGCAGAACCTTGTGAGTTCTGGTTATTGACACTGGGTCTTGCTGCCTCAGTTGCACAGAGAAAGCACGAGATGTTTCGGCTCCATTTACCCATACATCCCTTGTTCAGCAGAAATAGTTCTTAGGAAAAGACTCACCCTGATGAGTAGACATTTGAAATACCTTTGTCCAACCTTCTAGATTTATTTATAATTACAGAGGCTGAGAGACCTCTAAGAAACTAACAGCCAGAGAGACTGGATCTCATTTCTCCTTCTTTTTCTTTTAATGTTTTGGCCTTTTACATCAAGAAGATGTCCCTCCTCTGGTGAGTCTGTGAATACATTTCATTTTACATTTTAGAATTCAAATATATAACTATAGTAGCTAACCTACCTTCTTGCTGCTAACTGGTTGACTACAGCAAATTTGCTTTAAGAGAAATTTAGAGATTTTCCTTCACATTATTATAAAATCTGTAAAGTGAAAGGAAGTTAATTTTTAAATTTTTGTAAATGATTCTGAAGAAACACTAAAAAAATGTCAAATGGAACATTATCCACTGTCTTCCGTAGATATAAGCCACATCCATAAAAGAATAAACACAAAAGCAAATTTCATGTTGATGTATCTTTAAGAATGGTCTATGGACTGGCACTGGCCCATGAAATGCTTTTTTTATCTGTCAGGTACAACAAGGTAACATTTACAACAAATGAGTAAGTGGAGCAGATATCGAACTGAGTAGAAAGGAAGGAGGACTGTGGCAAAACAGATGCTTCTCCTAATGGACAGCACCTTGTCATTTTCAGACAACTGTGGCCATGACTGTGACCAGATATTCTGACGTTTTGAAAGAGGAAAGAAATCTGGTATTCAGATAAAAATTTCTTGATTTTTAAATCTCAGCAGCTAATTAATTTTCATTCAAGCAAACTTATGTGCAATCCAGATTAGTAACATGAGTATCACTCTGTGATTTGTGAGTTACCAAAATAATATATTTCAATTGAGTAGAGTGAACTCTCTTTGTAGAGTCTTATTTGGGGGATTACAAAGACACTTTACAAAGTGTCACACTGTCTCTTTCTCTTTAGGTACATACACTACTAGGCCTGTCACACATTATGGGATGAGCAGACCTGGTTTTCCCGAAGATCTCTCTTTTAGTGTGAGGCAAGCCTAGTTCCTATGCCCTGTGCTTATGTCAACACCAAGTCATTGTTAAAGAATTACCTTCAAGCATGCTAATGCCTTCCTAAAGGCAGTTCTGTTCACACAGTCTCTTTTCCTCCCCTGAGTGTAGGGCTCCTTGCGTGCATGGGGGCGTGCATTTAGCAGGGTGCTCGATCTGGCTCTTACTGTGCTTTGCAAGGCTTCCACGTTTCCTTCAAAGCCACTGGCACAGCTGAGCACATGTGTAAAAGTGATGTCTGTGCCTTTGCTCAACCTCACAGGTCCCTTGACTCCGCAAAGTTTTTCCCAGATAGGGTTCAATCACATCCAACCTTCAGGTTCTACCTCAGACAAGAAATAGTGTCAGGGGGAGTCCAGGAATTTTGAGTCCTTACAGGAACCAGGGTGAGCACTGGTGTCCACTATTGCATGAGCTGTTATGTGACAATTTGACTATACACAGCTGTTAACCTTATGTACTTAGCCTACATTGTATAGATTGTCCCATACGAAGTCAATTCCTCTGCCATGCTGTCCTGTGAACTGTGTAAGGCATCAGGTTTGGGTTTCCATAAATTACAGCCACAAACCAAACAGTTTTTAAACCTCAGATAGCTACTTAATCAATATATAGAAGTAGGCTATGACATTTAATCCTCTGACACTGTCCATCTTAGCATCATGTTTACTGCATGGCACTGGAGTAAGAGAAACTTAGTCTCTGGACACAGTTGCATCACTGAAATAAGTGTGTGAGAATGTGTCTCTCAAATGTAACTGGCAGAGCCAGCTAGCCAGTCACAATTGCAGGTGAGAAGCAATCTCTTAAAAAATATTTATCTATTTATTTTATGTGTATGAGTATACTGTCTGCATGTAAGTACTTGTGGGTTGTGCAATGTCCATGGAGGTAAAAAGAGGGCATCAGGCTGGAGAGATGGCTCAGAAGTTAAGAACACTGGTTGTTCTTGCAGAAGACCCGTGTTCGATTCCCAGCACCTACATGGCACCTAACAACTGTCTGTAACTCCAGTCGCAGTGAGATCCGACAGCCTCTTCTGACCTCCGCGGGCATTGCATGACATGGATGCACTTATCTACGCACAGGCAATACATGCATACACATAAAATAAAAGTAATAAATAAAATTAACAAAAAAAAGAGAGGGAGTTGGATTCCTCTGGTTCTGATGTTCCAGATGGCTGTTAGATTCCATGTGGATAATTGGAATTGAATCTGTCTCCTCTGCAAGAGCAGCCAGTGTTCTTAACCGCTGAGCCATCTCTCCAGTCTCTGAGAGAGGCAATCTTAATACTGAAATTATCAGAGGGGAAGAATTTAGCTAAGTGTTGCTTCATTGGTCTACAAGGGACCATAAATATTTGTGGTGGATATCTTGAAAAAGTTTTTTATACGTATGGACATGGTTCAGTGAGGATTACGTGGTAAGACAGGCTTGGATTCTTTTTCTTTTTGAGACAGTATCACTATGTAGCCCTAGCTGACCTGGAACTTGCTAGGTAGTTCAGGCTGGGCTCAAACTCACAGAGATCTGCCTGCCTCTCCCTCTCAGGTCCTGGGGTCAAAGGAGTGGGTCACCACACCTGACACTTTTCAAATATGAACCAGAATCCGTTCCAAGAACCAGAAGCACAATCCTGGTGCTCTTTCTTGTATTCTCAGCATACTCCTGTAAATGAAGAAGGCCTTTTTACATCTATCAAGCACAGAAAGGGAATCACCAGTCAGAAGGAGCAGAGAAGAGACAAGAATGTGTGCCAGATGTTCCCTTGACCCCTTGCTTCAGTCCTCCGCAATGTCAATCTCCTGTCCTGCCTCAAGGGACAACAGGGCGGTTGTCATACTAATTAGTTCTCAGTGGTCAGTTGAACACTAGGCTCAGATGCGCCTTGGAGAAGCAGCCTGAACATGTGGAAACAGGATAGTGTAGCTGCTTACCATGTAACCTGTGCCACGGTGAGAAGCAGCACACCAGCAGACACAAGCAGGCTTATACTTAAGAAATCAGAGAAAGAAGGATTCTTATCTCTCATCTTCCTGTGAGGAGGCCACTGCTTGTGTGAACGATCCCATCTGTTAAGCCCATGATGCTGGTATGCTCTCCTCTATGCAGTGGTCACCCTCACCACGTTACCTGTGACCAACTGATCTGTGTGCTTCCCTCCCACGAATGAAGACTTCCTCACCACAGTTCAGGGCTTCACCCACCACTCCAGTTAGCAGCATCACACTCAGAATCCAGCATACTTGGGAGCCCCAAACCAACTTTCTGGCCTTCTAAGGCCTCTGTGCTCACAGCACACCAGGATGCCTTCTCTACCCTGTCCCTAAGTCACCTCTCCCATCGAGGGTCACTGCCTGAGATATCCCCATTAGAAATCAAGGTTTAAAAGCCCCAAGCTGACCACAGCTTCCACCCCTCCACCATTCCTCCTGAGTGTCTCACAACCACCTCTATCTCAAAATAACAAACTGAGAGTTCAGAAACACTGAAATGATCTAGATTCTGTAATGACATGTCTGATTAGCAACCTCAGCTCGGGGTATACTGGGGCTCGTTGAGGCTGAGGAAAGAAGTGGCCCTCTAGCCTCTGAGACCCAGGCATCATCAGTTCTCATTGGTTCTGGTACATCAATAACCAGTGATATGGTGTCATCCTTGAAGAGTTTCAGGAGGTCTCAATTGTTCTGTACCACCTGACAGATGCGCTCTGGGGTGATGCGCTTCCTGTGCTTCCTGTCGGCTTCCTCTCCAGCCAGGACCAGGATGTTGGAAGTCAGGCACTCCAGTACACCAGCAAGGAACACAGGTGCAGATACGCTTAGATGCTGGGCATAATGTTCCTCTCACAGGAAGCAGTCTACGGGGCTAACAGGGAATTGCAGTCCTGCTCTTGTGGAGCGAGATGTGTTCTGTCTTTGCTTTTTCCCAGACATAGTGGTTGTTTGATGGGTTTAGCTCAACTCTACTTCTCTTCTGGCCTCAGTCTCTCCAAACACCACCCACATGTTTACCTCTGCTCCTCATGAATCATCAGAGTCCTTTATGACAACCAAGAGGTTGTGATTTCATTGGTGTCACCTGGACTCTGATCATCCTTCAGTCTAGAATTGTTCAAGTACAAAACTGGTGAGAGCTGAGAGTTATACTAATCTAGGGATATAACAATAAAACATTAGGGGTCGGTTAAATACTATGTACATTTAGCAAGATAATAATAGTAGTTTCTTCCCTATGGCCTGTGACCTATCTAGCCATGGGTTGTTGGCCATGGTAACAGTGCCAGGTATGGGCTCCACCTTTTGAAGAGGACCTTAACTTCAATCAAAATGTAGTTTGTTACTCCGAAAACATTCCTAGTGGTCCTATCTTCTTAGGGTAGGAGTTATTACAGCTAGCAGGGTTCACAGTTGGGTAAGGTTGATAGTTGGTTTTCTCTTCCAGTAGCATACATAGCACCTTCCAGTCCTATGAAAGCCAGGAAGAAGAGATGAAACTTTGAGGTACATACCACCTTTATTTCTCCTTATTTGTTGTATGACTCATGTTTGTAGTGTATTCACTTCTATAGTAGTAGGTTTTCATAAAGTTTTTTATAGGGATCTCTAGTTTTAGTTTCCTTCCTCTTCTACCCTGCCCTCTCATTCCCAGCACATTTAACTCTTCCCATTTTATGTCTGTCTTCATTTTTTTTCTTTTTGGTTTGAGATTCAGTAAGTTAATCTACGAATGATTGTGTCTCGTCATATTTGAAATAATCCATTTGGGCCTAGTGAGTTAATGAGTGGGTAACAACCAAAGACAGTAACTGCCCCTCCCTCATAATCCATCAGTAATCAACAGTTCAACAAGGAGGTTAAATATGCCTCACACCCAAAATCTCTTTGTGACCAGTGATTGACTGTTGGATGGCCTAGTCTTCTGCAAACTTTTGCAGTCAGCTACAGCAGCTGTGAAATCATAATATAATTGACTGTGCAATGTCAGAATGTGGTATTTCATACCCTTTTAGCTATGATCTGCCTCTTATATTCATTCAATTCCTTCTTTTGCACTATTCCTTGAGCCTTAGGGGAGATGTTATAAATATCCTGTTTATAACACTGATGCTCATTGCAATGAGCCTTTTGTATTAAGGTGGGAGTAGAACTTTTTTAGTAGAAATAGAAATGTTTATAGCACAGCTTTGGTACATGTCAATTTAGCCAAAGAAGAATACTAAGCTCTCCCATAGGGCCTATGACCTCCCCAGCCATGAATGTTTGACCAAGTTTACTGTACTAGGAGTGCATGATTTCTTGTGCCCTGAGTCTCAAATATAATTCAAGGGCAGTTAGTGACCCCCATATCAATCAAGCCACTATTGCACCAATCACCACCTCTTGCCTGAGAGGTTGGTATTGTCATTCACAGGATTCACAGCTGGGTAAGACCATTAATGGCTTCTTTCAAGTAGAATTCTGCGTAGTAACTTCTGCCACTATGAAAGCTAGCCAGCAGGAAGGAAATTTGCAATTCAGTTCCAGCTTGATTTCTCTATGCCTTGTCATCAAGGTATGTGGTTTCATTAGCAATAGGGTGTTATCATCTCGTTCTGGTGAGCAACCAAGAGTAATGGCAAGAGCTGGTGTTGTTTTGGGGGCCTCTGGGGCCTCCTTGACTAACAACTCCTAAGGAGGTTTCTCACATCTGGCACTAGAATCTTTGTTTAACAACTCTTAATTTTTAAGAATGGCATTATCTGATCTTGTAGGATATGTCCTCTCTCTGTCTCCCCCCCTCTCTGTCTCTCTCTCTCTCTCTCTCTGTCTCTCTCCCTTCAATTTTACTTACAAAATTGAATGTTTCAGCGTGGCTTTTTCATCTACATTTTGTGTTAATTATTGTCTCTCCCCAGTCATCTCCCCTACCCCATTCCCTTCCTTGCTTAAATTTCTTTCTTGTAGTAGTCCCCTTGTGTGGTTTCATATTGTTATGTTCTGTTGTCTCCCTCCCTTAAGGCATCCCTCACCCCAATGACAATTTTTGTTTCTTTGCTTTTATTGGTTCTCCAAGTTAAATAAATAAACCTGAAGATTTGAAGCTAAGATCCACATATGTGACATAATATGTGGCATTTAACTTTCTAGGCTCGAATTATCTCACTCAGCATTACTTTGCCCAGTTCCACTCATTGCTCTTGAAAGTTTCATTATTTGGTTTTCTTACAGGTGAGTATAATTCTAGTGTATTTATGTACCACATTTTCATTATTCATTCATCTGTTACTGGGAACTTAGGATGATTCCATTTCCTATCTCTTGTACATAGAGCAGCAATGAGTATGATTATGCAGGTATCTCTGTACCTGGGCACAGCGTTCTTGGACTACATGACCAGTGACAATATAGCTGAGGGAAATGGTGGTTCCATTTCTAATTTTGACGAACCTGCACATTGACTTCCATTATTCTTTCATCAATTTACAGTCCGTCCAACAGCAAATGAAGGTTACCCTTTTTCCACATCCTCACCAGAATTTGTGGTTAGTTTTATTAGGGTGAGATAGAATCTCAAAGTAGTTTCAATTTTCATTTTTTGATAGCTAATGGTGATTAAAATTTTATAACAAAGTTTATTAGCCCTTTTTATTTTTACTTTTGCGATTTTTCTATTTATACACGTGGTCAATTTTTATTGGTTTCCTTACTTTCCTGATGTTTAATTTTTGAGTTCTATTTACAGTGTACATATTAATACTCTGTAGGAGGTATAGCTGGAAAAGATTTTCCCCCATTCTGAGGACTGAGTTTTCACCTGGTTGAGTTTCCTTTGCTTTATAGAAGCTTTTCAGTTTCATGAGATCCCATTTGTCAATTGTTCTTATTTCCTGTATTAGTGTAATGGAGTCCTCATCAGAGAGTCCTTGTCTGTACTTATATTTTGAGGTGCACTCTCAGCTTCTTTCCCTGGTAGTATCAAAGTATACAGTCTTATGTTGAGGTATGCTTTGGCATGTTTCGGATTTGCTAGTTGCTGCTTGAAGTTCAGCATTGGAACCATCCAGAGCTGATTCATGAGGGGCACTGCTGAGGCAATCAGCAATGAGTGGCAATCCTACTTCAGGCACAGAAAGGAGCAGTTTCTGAACTCACAAACTGCCACTCTTTAGAAGGAGTAGGTTCTCCCTACAGATCCTCAGGTTTTGAAGCTAGAATGGCAGACAGGGGCAGCCTACGGGCTTCCCATGGAGAGTGCAGGTGATGAGCACTGATCATCAAAGGGAAGGATTACATTCCCAGAGGGAGGAAGAGGTAAGGAGGTACCTGTCTTAGTTGGGTGCTCATGGGGCAGCAGAATTGTGTGGAGGAAGCAGGAGGTCTGAGACCCTAAGCCCTGTGTGGGCTGGATTCACACAGGGCAATGACATGCATATGGGAAATAGAGGATAAGATGACTTCCTACCTGTCTGTCTGGATCAGAACCTCATGGTGTTGTTAAGGGGTCTCATGTGTAGACTAAAAATGTAAGTGATTGGGCATATGATGAAATTTTATTTTATGATATGATCATTGGGGTATCTCTCTGAATAGGTCAATAATTGGAAGAGATATACTCTGTTGTGTTAGAGAAAACAATCATGCTTGTCAGTCTTATAAAAATCAATTTTTTCAGCACAACAAAAAGAAAAATTTCATAATCTAAGGAAAGGTAATGATTATTTGACAACACCATGAAGGAGGTTTACTGTTATTGTGTTTACTCTTTATTATGTATAAAATTTCAAAAGCTGTGGTAGAAAGCCTTCCAACTTTTCCAATATGT
>NW_008353264.1:185215-189752 GCF_000622305.1 Nannospalax galili | reverse complement strand
GATTATGTTTTCTCTGAGTAATTACTATTAACTATAATACAGATCTGGCTTTCTCTTCCCATTTTCCTTAACTGGCATAAGTTCTTTGGATCACATTGCTGTATTAAATTTTTTTAGTACTATGAAAATATAATTTTTCTCTGTTAAGAATTTATAATATGGGGGCTGGAGAGATGGCTCAAGGGTTAAAAGCAATGATTGCTCTTACACAGAACCCAGGTTCAATTCCCAGCACCCACAAAGTTGCTAACAAACACCTAAGTGCTGTTCCTGGGGAATCTGACACCCTCTTCCAACCACTGCCTGCATTGCACAACACGGTGCACTCACACACATGCAGACAATACACTCACACATGTAAAATAAAATAAATAAAATCATTAAAAATTCACAATGTGACACTCCTAGGCATAGCTTGAGTCACACACTTCATGCACTTGTTCAGCATATTGAGTTAGCCCGAAACTCACCCACCACCACCGCTGACCCCACACTTAAGCCCTAGATTTGGTCATGCACATAGAGCAGTGGCCTAGCCTGGTAAGTTGCCCAGAATCTGCCCTCCGCCACAACCATCCCCACACTTGAAGGCCTAGCTGGAATTGCACAACCTGTGCACCAGCCCAGTCTGATAAGTTCCACAGAACCTTGCTTCTCTCACAATAGTCACCACACTTCCAGGCCTAGCTTGAGTTGCTCAGCCTGAGCACCAGCCCAGTATAGCCAGCCAGGAATCACATTCACTTTCTTTCTTTGTTACAAGTGAATTGAAATCTCTTCCTCCTTCCAAATAAAACTCATCTCAGAATATCTAAAAGATCAACCTACCAATAATTCAAACAGATTCTGAAATCACACTTAGGCAACAAAAAAAGACAGCCAATCTTCCCCTCAACAAAGGCAGAGTAGAATTTTATTATAGACACAGAAAGAAGTCCACATTCTCAGATAACATCCCCAAAGCGCCAACAAAATGAAAGGTCTAGACAATAATTTCCCCTAACTCACAGTGCTATAAAAACACTCTACAATGGGAATTACCTAGATAAATCCACAGGACATAGAATATAAAAGGAAAATTAGAACTATTATCAAAGAATTCAAGCTGTTTAAAGAAAAAATGAATACTTCAGTGAACTTAAAGACAATAGTAATAAGCTTCCTTTAATCTCAGCTCTTGGTAGGTAAAGGCAGATGAATCTCTGTGAGTATGAGGTCAGCTTCTTCTATATAGAGAGTTGCAGGTCAGCAGGGGCTACAGGGAGAAACTGTCTCAAAAAGACCAAAAAAAAAAAAACAAACTGTAGTAAAACCTCCTGAGTGAAGTCCAAGAAAACGCAAATATACAGCTGAATGAAATGATGAAGACAATTCAGGATCTGAAGTAAATTCAATAAAGATGTAGATATACTGAAAACATTCATACTGAAATAAAGAAGGAATTGCAAAACTTCTCATTAGAAAAATTGGGGCAACTCCAAGCTAGTACTAGATCAAGTAGAACACAAAATGTCAGGACTTGAAGTTAAAGTAGGGGAACTGAAACACTCAAGAAAAGAATATGAAAATAAATAAAAACACCAGGAATGGAATATGCAGGAGCTGTGAGACACCATGAAAAGACCAAATCTACAAATTACAGGCATAGCAATAGGTGAAGAATATCAGGTCAGTGTAACAGATCAGATATTCAACAGGATCGTAGAGGAAAACGTCCCCAAATTACAGAAAGACCTACCCATACAAATGTAAGAGGCACAGAGATCACGAGATAGACAGGACCAGAAAAGAAACTGTACACCGCACACTATAGAGAAACACTGAATATACAGAGGAAACCAGAGTACTGAAAGGGTATCGCATGCTTCGGATATAAGCCACAAGCCTCATGTAAAGGAAAACCCATCAGAGTAACTGTTGACTTCTCAATAGAAACTTTAGAAACAGGAAAAGACTGGAGCAAACTACTCCAAGTTCTAAATGACACCAGATGTCAACCATGACTACTTTATCCAGCAAAAATATCTGCCGTAGTTGAAGGAGAAAGAATGAACTTTTTATGCCATACACAGGCTAAAGAATTCATGTCCACCAATCCAGCCCTACACAGAATACTAGAAGCAATACTATGAATTGAAGAAGGGAATAAGCGTAGTCAAGGGGTCACAGAAAGAAAGCAAATGAAGGTATAATTACTGAAACACAAAATTGGACTAACAACACAAATGAGGAAATAAGAAAGACTGTTTCAGGAGGGCTCTGACAGCTTCTGGCCAGATGCTCTATTGGTCCCCCTTTTGAGTATCCACCTTTGTCCTGCTCTTTACTTCCTCTCAATCCTTATACTGCCCTTTTCAATATTCTTACCTCCTCCTTGTTTGCAATATTGATTTGGATTTGTCTTCTCAGAACTCCCTATAGGCAGTACATTTTGGGTGCCCCTCTTTTATTAAGGGGCTCTCTAAGGTCTCAACAATTAACTAAAAAAATAATTAACTAAGCTATATTTCTCAAAGTCTGTTTTTATTTCAACTCCTTGCCATTGTTAAATATTTTCTAGCTTCCTGAGAAAATGAGAATAGTTTCCCATTTTGTTCAGAACTTTCTTCAGAAAAGAACTGCTCAGCATGAACTTTTATTTATTTATATATTTATTTATTATTTATTCAATTATTTAATTATTTACTTATTTTGACAACTGGCTGCTTCTCTGTGAATCCCAGCAATGCTGGGATTTTTATTTGAATAGGTTAGATAGGTCAAGATAAATGAGAGCATTCAGATTAATCAGAAGGGAAGGAATGCTTTTTACAAAGCCAAAAAAATCAGTGGTAATCTTAATACCCTCTACGTGGATTTTACTTCTAAATTTAGCCACAAATACAAAAACTTCTGGCAAAAACGAGAGAAATCTGTCTCCACCTTTAAACACATACTTTTTAAAAATTCAGATTTAAAAATTTCATACAATATTTCCCACTCACATCCAAATCCTCTCCCACATCCATGCCTCCCCCCAACTGAACCTTATGTCCTCTGCCATACATGCTGAGTCCTATTCACATATACTTTTAAAACAGCTGGAGAAAATTTTCAGGACCCTTTTAATTTACAGAAACATTTCAACTTAAATCACCAATTTGTTAATGGACTAAATATCTCACAGAGAATTCATAAAAAAACGATAAACTTAAACTGGCATACAGCTAAAGTTCATGCTCCTACCCAACATTAGAAGATGTTATACTTATATTGAAATCTTGTTCTGGAGAGATGTGCAGCGGCTGAGAGCACTGGCTGCTCTTGCAGAGGACCCAAGTTCAGTTCCCAGCACCCACATGGCAGTTAACAGTCATCAATGACTCCAATTCCAGGGGGCTCTGACACCCTCTCCTGGCCTCTGCACGCACTGGGTGACACAGGTGCACTTTACATACATGCAGGCAAAACACTCATATACATAAAAACTTAAAACAAATATAAGATTTTTAAATGTAAAATTAATGTATCACAACCTTATATCTTATCATCAGAAAATTAGCAGTATTTAATACAAGTGGCCCAAATTATTTTCTCCAACCCCACTGTTGACAAATATATTTGGAATGTTTTAAAAAAAAATACCATTTTATCAGGACTGTCCATCCTTAAAGGAAAGAGGGAAAAAAAGGACTAGCTATTGCCCCAATAATCTTCCTGAAGGACAAAACCCTTTGTATTCATAAATATCATTAAAGATGAGGAGAAATAATAATCTCTTTTCATCCTTAATTAAAAAATTTTAGTGGACAATAATTTCAAAGTAACAAATTGTGTTCCTTGATTTTCAACGTCAGAAAGTTGTGCCCATTTCAAGGACTCGCATGGTAACACACACCTTTAATTCCAGCATTGGGAGGCAAAGGCAGGTTGATCTCTGTGAAATAGAGTCCAGCACAGTTTATAGAGCTAATTCCAGGCCAGCTGGGGCTTTAGAAAGACCCTTTTTCTAAAAGACCCTCCCAAATATTGTACACATTCTAAATGTAAATACATTGCCACAGAGAATTTTAATTGTATTTTTTAAAAAAACTTAAACAGCTTGCAATGGAGCAGGATATGGCATTTTCTTTTCTTTTTTAAAATTATTTATTTAATAAACACATAGTTAAAAGAAGCATTCCATTACATCAGCATTGAAATATTCAATAACAATTTTCTGAGCTAGGCTGCATCTCTTACAAAATTGGCTATGCATTTTTACGTTTACAGTTGAATTATTACAGTTATCCAATATTTTACTCAGTATAAACCCTCTAAGACATAAAATTAAATGAGTTCTTAACCTTTAAAAAATATCTCAATTTCATTATTAAAATACAGAGTTTCATGCAAAAAACTTCATTTTTAATGCAATTGACATTAAGATGTTTGCACATGCTTTTCTAATCTCTATATATCAGATTATTACTAGTCACAGTCTGATGCTTCTTGGCATCAGAGCATGGCTATAACGTCATCAGGTAGATTTCAATGATCATGTTTTTCATATCTATTT
>NW_008353264.1:183453-185129 GCF_000622305.1 Nannospalax galili | reverse complement strand
GTTGAATTATTACAGTTATACAATATTGTACTCAGTATAAACCCTATAAGAATAAAATTGGATGAGTTTTTAACCTTTAAAAAAGCTCTCCATTTCATTTTAAAATATAATGTTCCTTGCAGACAGACTCATTGTTTTTTACACTGAGATGTTGGCGCTTGCATCTCTAATCTGTATGTATCTGATTATTACTAGTCATAATCGGTTGCACTTGGATCTATGATGCCTCTGTGTGTCTATAAAGTCATCGGGTAGATTTCAGTGGTATTATCACCTATACTAATCAGCATGCTGTAATTTCCAGGCTTCCTCCTCAAACATAATACATTATTAAACAAATTTGTTGATTTTGTGTGTGTGTATGTGTGTATATCACACAGAACATCCTAAACCACCTCATTCGACTATATATCCACTTCCCAGATAGCACCATCCCATAGCCTCACTCCCCCCACTAGAGCCCTTATACTCTGATATCCCTGCTACTGTCTGCTGTGTTGTCAGCACCCCAGCCAATCCCCATCACTTGCCTTTCTGGTGAATCTAGTAAGGCTATCTAGAGATCTTTGTTTTAAGAGAGTCAGCTGTTCCTCTTCTAGCAGCAATCAGTTCTCAATAGTCCTTTAGATAAGATTGGGGTCTGCTGTTCATTTTCGGAGTTCTATGCTGGGTTACTATCTGGGAGTCCCTTTGGCCACCCTGGCCAACAACTTGAAAGAAGGTATCTCCTGTCTAGCATTGTTCCTCGTTATTTAGCCTTTGGCTATGCATATGGACTCTTAAGAAATTTTATTGGCCCCTTTAATCTTTGGTTATACTTTCCTTTTGGGTGTTTAAGGTATTACAGTTGGTCTAGATAAAAAGATTTACTCTTAAGGTCGTTTGAGAATCTGTTCCACAGGGGTCACATGGGCTTGGGAGGAGCCCCTGGCTCCTTTCTTTCACCAGTGCTGCCTATGTGAAGATAAGTCAAAGGTCCTGCTCGACCATGGTTGGCCTCCATTGGAAGCAAGGAGGAAATGATTCCTCTGTGTTGACCATCCTCTTTGTAGACTGGACACTGGTTCAAGTCCATCTGGTGGGGTCTCCTCACCCTCCTTGATCTACATGACAGGTGACCCACCACCACTACAGGACATTTTTAGAGGTGCTCATAATCCCCTGACACTAGTCCACCTCGGAGGGCAAGGAGCAAAAAGTGTCCTTTATGTCCCTCTGACCAAATTATTATAGGCCTCAAAGTATGTCTGTTAAACACACAAGAAGGTTAATTCCACCAGTCTCTGGTACTTTTAGTTACTGTGTCATGTAGATAAATCTTGGGCAAAGACCAGTTCTTCTCAGATAAACCTTACCTAGACATATATTTCTTGATCTGCTCTGTATAATTTGTCAGTAGGTTGTAGGAGTAGTATGGTTCTGTCTGGTTTTCAAAACTAGCTAAGCATTGTTTATCTCTTGCTTTGTCTCACCCCTCCATCATGTTTTTCCCACTTAAGGTGCCCTCATTTCCCCCCTTTCTCCCTTACTAATACCCTTCTCCTATGGTCCTACCTCTCTTGAGCTCTTTCTTTCCCTTTATCCCTTAGGTTCCTTGTATACCCTTCCTTCCCCCCTCCCTTAAACTAACCCAACTTTTATCCATATCTCCATTATTAACGCTTGTTTCCTACTGT
>NW_008353264.1:182151-183403 GCF_000622305.1 Nannospalax galili | reverse complement strand
ATTATCCTGGTTCCTGTAGTTATGTCTGGTTACATACTCATTTATCAGAATCTGGTCAAGCACTATGTTAAAGAGAAGTAGAGATAGTGGAAAGCCTTATCTGGTTCCTAATTTCAATGGAAATGCTTCCAGCTTTTCTCCATTTAGAATGATGTTGGCTGTGAGTTTGTTATATATGGCTTTAATTATGTTGAGGTATGTTCCCTCCAGTCCAATTCCCTCTAGGACTTTGGACATAAAAGCCTTCTCTGCATCTATTGAGATGACCATGTGGTTGTTAACTTTGAGCCCATTTATATGTATTATGGCGTTTATTGACTTACATATATTGAACCATCCCTGCATCTCTGGGATAAAGCTGACTTGATCGTGGTGGATGATCTTTTTGATGTTTGTCTATATGTGATTTGAAACTATCTTGTTGAGAATTTTTGCATCTATGTTCATTAAGTGTAGTGTCTATAGTTTTCTTTTTTGGTTATATCTTTACCTGGCTTTGGAATTAGAGTGATGCTGGCTTCATAGAAGGAATTTGGAAGTTCTCCCTTCTCCCTCCATTTCTATTTTTTTGACTAAATTAGTATTGGATGGAGATCCTTAAATGTCTGATAGAATTCTGCTATAAATCCATCTGGTCCTGGGCTTTTTTTAGTCGGGAGGTTTTGCATTACTTTTTCAATTTCTTTTTTGTTATGGGTCTCTTTAAGCTGTTAATCTCTTCTTGGTTTTGTTTTGGTGGTTCCCATGCCTTTAGATACCTGTCCAATTCCTTTAGGTTTTCAAAGTTAGTAGCAAATAGGTTTCTAAAGTATTCCCTTATAATTTTCTCTATCTTTCTGGTGTCCGTTGTGTGGTTTCCCCTTTCATCTCTGATTTTGTTGATTTGGAGGTGCTCTTACTTTCTTTTGGTTAACTGGGCAAACAGTCTGTCAATCTTGTTTATCTTTTCAAAGATCAAGCTTTTGGAATTGTTGATTCTTTTTATTGTTTTCTTTGCTTCAATTTCATTAATTTCTGCCCTGATTTTTGTTATTTCTACTTGTCTGCTGGGTTTGGGTTTCTTTTGGTGTTGCTTTTCAAGGGTGTTGGGTTGCAATGTTAAGTCATTTGTGTTCTTTCTGATTGATGTAGGCATCACTTGGAGCTATAAACTTCCATCTTAGAACTGCTTTCAAGGTGTCCCAGAGGTTTTGTCGTATAGTATTGTCCTTTTCATTTAGTTTCAGGAATACTTTAATTTCTTTCTTAATTC
>NW_008353264.1:180827-181829 GCF_000622305.1 Nannospalax galili | reverse complement strand
TGCCCTGTTGCCCTAACTAATTGAGACAGTGGGGTATTGAAGTCCCCTACTATTAATGAGTTGGGATTAATCTGGGTCTTAAAGTCCTGTAGTATTGTTTTTATAAAGTTGGGTGCACCAGAGTTCGGTGAACATGTGTTTATGATTGTAATATCTTCTTGACTCATTGTTCCTTTGAGCAAAATGAAGTAGCCCTCTTTGTCTCTTCGGATTAGTTTTAGTTTAAAGTCTATTTTCTCAGATATTAGAATTGATACACCTGCTTTTTTTCTTATTGCCATTTGCTTGGTATATTTTTTCCATCCTTTGACTTTCAGATAGTATCTGCCCTTGAAAGTGACATGAGTTTCTTGAAGACAACAAAAAGATGCGTTTTGTTTCTTAATCCATTCACCTAGTATGTGTCTTTTGACTGGGGAGTTCAGTCCGTTAATATTTAACGTCATTAATGAAATATGAGTATTGAATCCTGTCATTTTTATTTCTGTTTACATTCTTTATATAGTTGTCTTTCCCACAGTTATACCTTCATTGGATTTCTTTCTGCAACCCCTTGTGTATAGTCATTCCTTTCTTCAGCTCTTTGTATTGCTTCCAGAACTCCCTGAAAGGCTGATTTTGTAGACATGACTTCCTTCAGCCTATTTATGTCATGGAAGACTTTTCTTTCCCCTTCGACTATAATGGAACTTATGACTGGGTGGAGTAATCTGGGTTGGCATCTGTGGTCAATTAAAACCGTGAATACTTTAGTCCAGGCTCTTCTGGCTTTCCTAGTTTGAAATGAAAAGTCAGCTGTAATCCTAATGGGTTTTCCTTTATATGTGACTTGTTGTTTCTCTTTTACAGCTTTCAGTACTGTCTCTTTGTCTTGTACGTTTAGTGTTTTTACTATGATGTGCCGTGGAGAGTTTCTTTTCTGGTCCTGTCTGGTGTTCTATATGCTTCCCGTATTTGTATGGGCATGTCTTTCTTTAATTTTGGGAAAGTTTTTTTCTACGC
>NW_008353264.1:140902-180617 GCF_000622305.1 Nannospalax galili | reverse complement strand
CTAATTGGATGACTGAGTGTTTCATTTCCTTCTTCATTTCAGCCTGAGTATTCTTCAATATTTCTAACTCTTCTGAATTCATTCAGAAGTTTATCCCTAACTTCCTTCAGTTCTTTGATTTCTTTGTCTGTGTGCTCTTTAAAATCACTGAATTCTTAGATTATGTTTATATTTGTTCTTTTGAGTTCCATTTCCTGCATTATCTGTAGGGGGTTCTGATTGTACACGTCTAGAGGACCATTGGTATTTGGTGGGGATATGTTATTGTGGTTTTTCATGCTATTATTTTTTTATCTGTGATTTTGTCATGTTTAATTCTTTTGTAGTTTCTGATTCTTGTGTGAGCCTCAAGCCTTGAAGTTTAGGTCTGCTTCTTTTTGTGAACTTTATGTTGTCTTTGCGGTTTACTTTTTGGGCATGAAAAGCTGGATCATTACAGCTTCCGGTTGTCTCTTTTGACTTTATATTGGGGTGGGCAGATTGCTTTTGTCTTCAGCAGTTCCCACAGAGGCCCAAGTCAGATGAGGATCAGATGCTCTCAGTCTTTCTTCTAAGGTCTCGTTCTCTCCTGGAGAGATTTTGGCCTCAGGATTTAGGGGGTTGGTCTGGCCTGGGAACCGGGCCCAGGGACGATGCTGGTCTAGGGCAGCTGTGGCCATGACACCCATAGATTCAAAGGCAGATGGGGGTGGGAAGCAGCCCCAAGGTCTCCTGGGAACCTCACAGTGGAGCAGGATTGTTCCCTGAGAGAGGCCTGTGGGTCGGGGTTCTTTTCTTTATTTAGACCAGGCTGACCTTGAAGTCACAGAGATCTGAGTGCATCTCCCTCCTGAGTGCTGGGATTAAAGGCATGTGCCACCAAGATCAGGCTAGGTTACGGCATTTTCCTGTATACTTAGCTTGAATTAATGCTCACCTCCATCATGTCGTTTTTGATCTCTATGCCTAACCATTTCCATTTATGCCCTTCTGCCCTTAATATTCCCCTCACACTTTCATATCACATGTGTTCTATTACATTCCCCGTTCCTATCTTTTAATGTTGTTTTCCCCTTTCATCAGGCCTGTTGCTACTTTCCTGGCCTCTGTACATACTCTTTCCATCATAAATACATAAAAATTAAAATCTAATATCTCCATATGAGAAAGAACATGCAGTGTTTATCATTGTGAGCCTGAGTTATCTCAATATATTATATTCCAGTTTCAACCATTTCCTGCAGGTTTCATTTTTCTTTTAGACTGATTCAAATTCCATTGTGTATATATTTCACATTTTCATTATCTGTTACTTCTTTGATGTACATTTAGGCTCATTCTGTTTCCTAATTATTATTAATAATAGCACAAAGAGCATAGGGTGGAGTATTTCTGTGGAAGGACATGTAGTCCTTTAGGTATCTTCCTAGGAGTTTTGATATAGTTGCATCATATGGTAGCTCCACTTTTAGCTTTGGAGAAACATTCGTGCTAATTTGCATAGTGGCTATGCCAATTTTCACTAATGAAAGTCAACCAACCAGTGCTACTGAACTTGCCTTGTTCATTTTGACTCGGGGCCCAAAGTGACACCTATGCTTGCTGCTAGATTGATCAGAGATTGGCCATCAGCATGGGAATTTAGTTAGTCGATTACATCCTTACATCATATGGCAGTCAAATGCTCCTTATTTTTTCTTTTAAATGGTTACCTTAAATAACTGTGACCTATATCTTAATTTCTAAATGTTTTGGGAAACATTAATTATTTTTCTGGATCCAATAGACTATGATTATAGCATATGAACAATTGTCTTAGGCAATACGC
This sequence comes from Nannospalax galili, assembly GCF_000622305.1. Classification (NCBI taxonomy): domain Eukaryota; kingdom Metazoa; phylum Chordata; class Mammalia; order Rodentia; family Spalacidae; genus Nannospalax; species Nannospalax galili. The sequence continues at coordinate 178,810 of NW_008353264.1, read as the reverse complement.
CAGACTTTAGGGGGGCACTGTGTCCCTAGGGGAGGGAGTTAGGTGGTTGCCAGTGTCAGAGTTCCTTAAATTTGTATTTTTTCTGTGTGAGGGTCTTACTCCACAGTCTGGCTAGCATAGAAGAAGTCACAACGTATTTCAGGTTGGCTTCAGTCTCCTGGCAGTCTTTCTAATTCAGCGTACAGAATGCTGGGATTATACTCATTGGCCACTGCACCAGGATAGCCACATAAAGTTTTCGTTTCTTCTGTTTTCCCCAACGTTCTGAAGCCAGTCAACAGCCAGTGTCCTTATCTTCAACAAAAGAAGTCTCACAGGTACATAGGAAAAGGCACCAATACTTCAAAGAAGACACTTTTGGGTACAGGCATTTATTTTAAAGAGCAGGTTGTGACTACACAATCACCTTTAAGACCAAAAATAAAAAAAATATATAAAAATTAAAAAAGACCATGCCATTGGAAAGAATTAGATTTCAAATGCACCTTGCTCAAGAAGAAAAGAGTTTCTTGAAAACAGTCTTTTGAACCCTAATATGCCTAGCCTTCAGCAAAGAAAACGGAAGTGCAGGTCTTTAAGAATCAGTTCCCCTTAAGACTGTGTTCTCCTAAAATGTAAGAGTCCCTAACATGTCAAAGGGGAAAGCATCAAACACGTTTGGATCTCATGGGACTTGAATCTCATGGTGCTTATCCCAGAAAGACTAGAGAAAAGAGCCTAAGCATCAGGTATGCCAGATGGACTCTCACTGCTATTATGTTGCCCATACACTGCAGAACCTTGTGAGTTTTGGTTATTGACGCTGGGTCTTGCTGCCTCAGCTATACAGAGAAAGCACGAGATGTTTCTGCTCCATTTACCCATGCATCACTTGTTCAGCAGAAATAGTTCTTAGGAAAAGACTCACCCTGATGAGTAGACATTTGAATACCTTTGTCCAACCTTCTAGATTTATTTATAATTACAGAGGCTGAGAGACCTCTAAGAAACTAACAGCCAGAGAGACTGGATCTCATTTCTCCTTCTTTTTCTTTTAATGATTTGGCCTTTTACATCAAGAAGATGTAAAAGTCCCTCCTCTGGTGAGTCTGTGAATACATTTCATTTTACATTATAGAGCTCAAATATATAACTATAGTAGCTAACCTACCTTCTGCTGCTAACTGGTTGACCAGAGCAAATTTGCTTTAAGAGAAATTTAGAGATTTTCCTTCATGTTATTATAAAATCTGTAATGTGAAAGGAAGTTAATTTTTAATTTTTTGTAGATGATTCTGAAGAAACACTAAAAAATATCAAATGGGAACATTTTCCACTGCCTTCCTTAGATATAAGCCACATCCTTAAAAGAACAAACAGAAAAGCCGATTTAATATTGATGTATCTTTAAGAATGGTCTGTGGACTGGTACTGGCCCATGAACTGCTTTTGTTATCTCTCAGGGATAACAAGGTAACATTTACAACAAATGAGTAAGTGGAGCAGACATGGAACTCGATACAAAGGAAGGAGGACTGTGGCAAAATAGATGCTTCTCCTAATGGGCAGCACCTTGTCATTTTCAGACAACTGTGGCCCTGACTGTGAACAGATATTCTGACATTTCGAGAGAGGAAAGAAATCTAGTTTTCAGATAAAATTTCTTGATTTTTAAATCCCAGCAGCTAATTAATTTTCATTCAAGCAAACTCATGTGCAGTCCAGATTAGTAACATGAGTATCACTCTGTGATTTATAAGTTACGATATAATGTATTTGAGTTTTGTAGAATGACCTTTCTTTCTGGAATCTTATTTGGTGGATATCAAAGACCCTTTTAAAGTGTCACACTGTTTCTTTCTCTTTAGCTACATACTACTAGGCCTGTCACACATTATGGGATGAGCAGACCTGGGTTTCCCAAAGATCTCTCTTTTAGTGTGAGGCAAGCCTAGTTCCTAGGCCCTGTGCTTATGTCAACACCAAGTCATTGTTAAAGAATTACCTTCAAGCATGCTGATGCCTTCCTAAAGGCAGTTGTGTTCAGTCTCTTTTCCTCCCCTGAGTGTAGGGCTCCTTATGTGCATGGGGGCGTGCATTTAGCAGGGTGCTCGATCTGGCTCTTACTGTGCTGTGCAAGGCTTCCACGTTTCCTGTCAAAGCCACAGGCACACCTGAGCACATGTATAAAAGTGATGTCTGTGCCTTTGCTCATCCTCACAGGCCCCTTGACTCTACAAAGATTTTCCCAGCTAGGGATCAATCAAGTCCAACCTTCAAGTTCTACCTCAGATAGGAAATAGAGTCTGGGGGAGTCCAGGAATTCTGTGTCTTTACAGGAATCAGGGTGAGCACTGGTGTCCACTATTACATGAGCTGTTATGTGACATTTTGACCACAAACAGCTGTTAACCTGATGTACTTGGCCTATATTGTACATATTCTTCCATACAAAGTCAGTTCCTCTGCCATGCTGTCCTGTGAACTGTGTAGGACATCATGTTTGGGCCTAAAATAAATCACAGCCAAAAACCGAACAGTTTTTAAATATCAAATAGCTACGAAATCAATGTATAAAAGTAGGCTATGACATTTAATCCTCTGACACTGTCCATCTTAGCATCATGTTTACCGCATGGCACTGGAGTAAGAGAAACTCAGTCTCTGGACACAGTTGCATCACTGCAATACGTGTAGGAGAACATGTCTCTCAAATGTAACTGGCAGAGGCAGCCAGCCAGTCACAATTGCAGGAGACAGGCAATCTTTTAAAAACTATTTAACTATTTATTTAATATGTATGAGTGTATTGTCTGCATGTAACTTCACCTGGGTGGTGCAATGTCCATGGAGGTAAAAAGAGGGTGTCAGGCTGGAGAGATGGCGCAGAAGTTAAGAACACTGGTTTTTTTTTGTAGAAGACCCATGTTCAAATCCCAGCACCTACATGGCACCTAACAACTGTCTGTAACTCCAGTCCTAATGGTACCCAACTGACTCTTCTGAACTCCGTGGGCATTGCATGATATGGATGCACTTACCTACACACAGGCAATACAAGCATACACATAAATGAAAATAATATATAAAATTAACAACAAAAAAAAGAGGGAGTGGTATTCACCTGGTTCTGATGTTCTGGAAGGCTGTTAGATGACATGTGGATAATTGGAATTGAACCTGGCTCCTGTGCAGGAGCAGCCAGTGTTCTTAACGGCTGAGCTATCTCTCCAGTCTCTGGGAGAGGCAATCTTAATACTGAAATTATCAGAGGGGAAGAATTTAGTTAAGGGGCACTTCATGGCTCTACAAGGTACCACAAGTATTTGTGATTTTTATACGTATGCACGTGGTTCAGTGAGGATTATGTGGTAAGACAGGCTTGGATTATTTTTCTTTTCGAGACAGTATCACTATGTAGCCCTAGCTGACCTGGAACTTGCTATGTAGTTCAGGTAGGGCTCAAACTCACAGAGATCTGCCTGCCTCTCCCTCCCAGGTCCTGGGGTCAAAGGAATGGGTCGCCACACCTGACACTTTTCAAATATGTACCAGAATGCATTCCAAGAACCAGAAGCACAGTCCTGGCACTCTGTCTTGTATTCTCAGCATACTCTTGTAAATGAAGAAGGTCTTTTTATGTCTATCAAGGCAGAGAAAGGGAATCGCCAGTCAGAAGGAGCAGAGAAGAGAAAAGAATGTGTGCCTGATATTCCCTTCACCGCTTGCTTCAGTCCTCTGCAATGTCAATCTCCTGTCCTGCCTCAAGGGACAACAGAGGGTTGTTGTCATAGTAAGTAGTTCCCAGTGGTCAGTTGAACACTAGGCTCAGATGCACCTTGGAGAAGCAGCCTGAACATCTGGAAACAGGATAGTGTAGTTGTGCCACTGTGAGAAGCAGCACACAAGCAGACACAAGCAGGCTTATACTTACGAAATCAGAGACAGAGTGATTCTTATCTCCCATCCTCCTGTGAGGAAGCCACTGCTTGTGTGAACGCTCCTACCTGTTAAGCTCATGCTGCTGGCATGCTCTTCTCTATGCAGTGGTCTCCCTCACCGCATTGCCTGTGACCAACTGATCTGTGTGCTTCCCTCCCACGAATAGAAGACTTCCTCACCACCGTCCAGGTCTTCCTCCACTCCTTTAGTTAGCAGCATCACACTCAGAATCCAGCATACTTGGGAACCCCCAACCAAGGGCTGGCTGAGGCTGAGGAAAGAAGTGGCCCTCTAGCCTCTAAGACCCAGGCATCATCAGTTCTCATTGGGTTCTGGTTCTTCGAAAGCCAGTGATTTGGTGTTATCCTGGAAGAGTTTCAAAAGGTCTCGGTTGTTCTGTACCACCTGACAGACGTGCTCTGGGGTGATGCGCTTTCTGCACTTGCTGTGGGCTTCCTCTCCAGCCAGGACCAGGATGTTGGAAGTGAGGTACTCCAGTACACCAGCAAGGAACACAGGTGCAGTAGCGCTCAGACGCTGGGCACAGTTTCCCTCTCGCAGGAAGCGGTCTACCCGGCTAACAGGAAATTGCAGCTCTGCTCTTGTGGAGCGAGATATGTTCCGTCTTTGCTTTTTCCCAGACATGGTGGTTGTTTGATGGGTTTAGCTCAACGCTACTTCTCTTCTGGCCTGAGTCTCTCCAAACACCACCCACATGTTTACCTCTGCTCCTCATGAATCATCAGAGTCCTTTATGACAACCAAGAGGCTGTGATGTCATTGGTGTCCCCTGGACTCTGATCATCCTTCAGTCTAGAAATGTTATGTTACCAAACGGCCCACCTTAGTGAATACATCCCTCCCTTTAGGGAAATTAATTTCACATTCTTATTTTTCACCATCTAGCACAATTTTTATGCCAATGGCAATTGTTTGTTTGTAGGATACATCCTCTGTAATGCATTAGACACTAGTTTTAATCATGTCTATGCTCTTTCCCACCACTACTGAAGTCCTAGTTTACCTGACATGCATAAAATCTTCAGCAGAGGCTCAGCTGGCCTCTACAAACACAATAGTCAATGCGGCTCTTCCTCCTTTTTTAAATATAGTCATCTCAGTGTTCTTAATCAGTATTACTATTTGTATTTCTTTATTTTCCTTTAAACTGATTACAGAATTTGAAAAGTTATTTGACATCTTCCACATACTTATGTGATAAATATATTTTTCTTTTTAAAAAATATTTTATCATTTCTTACAGTTAATTATTTATTTAATAACCACATACTTAGAAGAAACATTTCATGACAACAACATTGACATATTGAATAACAATTTTCTGAGCTAAGATGCATCTTTTTCAAAATTGGTGCAAATAATTGTTACATTTACTGCTGAATTGTTACACTTATACAATATTGTATGCTGTATAAACCCTATAAGACATAAAATTAAATGAGGTTTTAACTTTTAAAAAAGATCTCCATTTCATTATTAAAATACACAGCTTCATACAGAAAAATTCATTTTCAATGCAATTGACATTAAGATGTTTGCACCTGCATTTCTAATCTTTATGTTTTTGGTTATTACTATTGACAGTCGCTTACTTTCTTAACTCCTTGGCCTCTGAGCATGGATATAAAGTCATCAGGTAGATTTCAATTATAATATTTTTCAGATCTACTAATTATTATTATTTTTTAATCATTTAAAAAAATTTGATAACTACATGATTAGAGGGAGCATTTCACTACAGATTTAACATATTCAGTAACATACTTCAGAACAAGAGTACATCTCTTTCACAAGTGGGTGCAAGTTTCTAGGTTCACAGTGAGTTAATACAGTTATACAATATTTATCCCAGTATAAGCCCTGTAAGACGTAAAATTGAATGAGATTTTTAACCTTTAAAAAAGATCTCTTTTTCATTTTAGAATATATTGTTCCTTGCAGAAAGACACAATGTTCTTGCTACTAACACTGAGATGTTGGTGCACACATCTCTAATCTTTATGCATCTGATTATTGCTAGTCATAATCGGTTGCACTTGGACCCTTGGCGCCTATGTATGTCTATGAAGTCATAGGGTGGATATCAATGGTAATGTTTATCACCTCTACTAATTAGCATGACATAAATTTCCATGCTTCCTATCTAGCAGCAAGCACAGGTGTCACTTTGGGTCCTGAGTCAAAATGAACAAGGCAAGTTCAGCACTTGCTGCTTGTGTTGCATTAGTGGAGCTTGTGGACTGTCTATCTGCCATTAAAGTTGTCAAGATGGTGCAATATGAATAACAAAAACATAGCTGGCTTAGGCTTAGAATTTTAGATTTTTAAAAAGGTTTGTTGTAGTCCCTAACATCTCTCTCTTTAATTGTCCTTACCTAGCCAGAGCTAAGGGCAAATAAAGCATAGATTGCTGCTAGTTCAATGCATTTGTCCTTTCTTCAAAGGTTCAATTTTCTCACATTACGAAGACTGTTACTGACTTTCAGGCTGCATCTGGCGATTTCTGTGTGTTAACAAACTTACTCAATATAGTCCATCAATATCAAATGCTAAAGAGTTGTTTTACTTCTCCTTTGAGGGCATACAGTGCATATTCGCAGGGTTACCCATGGACTAGCACAGTAGTCCTCTGCAGGCAGGACTTGCAATTAATGGTTTGCAGAATGCCCACTTCTGTCTGTGTTGATACGAAATTTTAATAAAAAAATGCCTCATGACGTTTCCAAACAGAAATTTCACACTCATACATTCCACGTCTTGGATAGGGGAGAGAAGAGGGGTATACTTTGCAAAACTGATTAAATTTTTGGATAACTTGAGATTCCTGTTTGTTCCAATAAAATGCTCACTCTCAAGATATGATAGCTATTCCAATAGTCCCAAAATTTCCCGAGCATCTCTACCTTTTTGGAAGAATAAATTCAATACTGACCTATTGTATTCAAAAATATACATAAGGACATATACTAGTTAACCCCTTATATTAAGGGGCCTCATAATACAAGTTCTGTCAGTCACAAGACTATACAACATACATTACCTCTCGGCCCTCTGAGATCCTACTTTTGAATGATGGCTTTGACTACCAAAAATGATGTTTTTGGAGCCTGGAACAGGCACAGTTTTAATTCATAATCCATCCGCATTTTTAGAATATGTAACTTCCTCGAATGACATAGAGATATACATCTCTCAAACAATTAATCTTGTTCCTTCCAGAGATGCAGTTGTGAACTGGTTCCCTACCATACTTCATGTCAGATGTTTCAGAACAGAGACTAAAGATAGCTGCAGAATCTCCCTTTGTTAACTGGAAATGATATGTCAGAATTTATTTAACCCAGGTACTACATGCCTTTTCAAACACCAAGAGAAGGTTTATTCTCTCATGATCTGCTCTCTAACCACAACTACTTAAAAGGTCAAACTTCGCCATTCCCAGCAGCAATTTAGGGAACCCTTTCAGGTTGATTTTCTAACACAGAGACAGGGTTGCTGTATTGTTACCAAAGGTAGTGGCATTAGCAAACAAAGTGGAACTCAGCGATAAGTGGTGGCATACTACTCTGTTTCTGGCTCCTCTCTCACAATGAGTAGACATAAATTTTTGGTCCAATTGACAGTATGAGGTTTCCATCTGATTCTTATGGTGGCCTACACTGTAATAGCCACAATGAGGTTTATTTACTATTTCTGAGGCATTCACCAATTGTGTATCCATTTGATCATAAAAATGGGATCAAAATTATTCTATCATGTAGGACATACTTATGGGATGCCTGTATATGTTAGACATCATTAAGCACCCTCCCACTTTTCCTGATTTCAAAAATCGCTGTTCACAACAAACATCTTAGGGCATTTTACATTTCAACATAAACATTACTGCAAGAAACAACTTGACTGCATCTTATATAGGCAGGTTCTGGCCATTGTCATTGTTTACCTTTGCTTATGGCACGTACAAGATGCCTTGAGATCCCTAGTATCCCAGTCTACCTAATTTGAGGCACAAAGCATAGGTCTTTGAACTATTAGAAGATTTCTAGACATCAAAGTTACTCTCATTAGCTATGGTCTGTATACATTTCCTATACACTGACCCTTAGCATCTCTTAACACAGTACTTCAAGGCACAAGGCAATATACATAATGGTCATTCGAGTCTCTGTAACCTTCCACTATGGCCTTCCATTATGCCTTCATCATTACTGACATACATATGCATTCATACATTAAAGCTAAAATTATCCTCCATGTAAAATAATTCTCAGTCTATCATTCAGGGCCTATTCCTTTTCCCTTTAATATCTCTCTAGTGACCCTTACTCTAAGTTTCCTTATCACTTCAAAATTAATCAAAGTGTGGGAATTAAAACATAGTGTTCAATGGTACTTTCATTTACCCTGTGTATCTGACCTAATTGAAGGGCAAAATAATCTCAAACTACTACTTCTACAGTTACATTCTGGCAAATGGACTTCCAAATTGACTTTCTTTAGGCCCTTATTCTCATTAACTTCCAACCTATGGGTTTCCTTCCCCTGCACAAAAATTACCTCCCTGTCTCCATTTCCACAATGACTATCAAGACAGTGATTTTTTTTATAGTATGTGTTAGTCAGATTTCTATCATGATAACAAAAATCCTAAGGCAATTAATTTAAAGGAGAAAATGTTTGTTTAGGTTTATAGTTTGGTGGATTGTAGACTCTGGCCAAGTAGCCTCATTCATTGCTTTGGGCCTTTAGAGACATAGTACATCACAACAGCAATGCATCAGAGAACAAACCATTCATGATCCATGAAGCCAAGAGTTGGGCCATGGTCCCACAATCCCCTTAAATGATAAGGCCCTAATGACTGAACAACCTTTCACAAGACCGAGCACCTTAAGGTGCCAGTGCCAGCGGCCAAGATGGACAGTACCTGAAAGGGGGAGTGAGGATTGAAAGAAAAAACAAGAGACAGAGAAAAGACACTTGGGAGGACTGTCAGTAGAGACTGCAGCCCCGGTTTATTTTAGCTCAGCCTTTTTATACAGCAGAATATCAGAGATAGCCACCGCTTGCTTAACTCAACAGCTTCAACAGCTGTTTTTCCCACCTGTATCTGAGGGTCAAGGAGCAGTCAAATACTTGTTGTGAATTCCACCATTTAACCATCTTCCCTAAATTATAAACACATTCTTCCTGACTTGGCAGATTAGGTACTTGTGTGCAAAACACAAACTCTAAGTAAACAAGCAAGCCTGCCACAGCTCAATGTGGCTGTGCTTATATTAATAGCTCCCAACATTAAGGGCCCTCATTATTCCCTAAAAGCGCCACACTGGAAACCATGCCTTTGTAGTTCACAGGCCCTTGAGGCACATTCAAAATCCAAACTACAGTCCACTAATTCTTTCAAATATCACTGGAAATATGATTCCTCTCTGTGGCCACATTCTTTTCCAGAGGGATGGTGAATGAATTCAAGAGTTTTAATGTCATACAGTTGTTGGATTATTGAAAGTTATTCCCAGTCAATGAGGTAGCTGTGGGACCAGTTTACAGGTATTTTTGCTACCAGTTACTATTCCAAGACATTGAAAATTATAAATCCCATTAACTCTGTAGCACTCTCTAATCCTAGGAAAGAAAGATTAGTGCCCCAGGTCAAGCTACAAGTACAGTATAGATAACCAAAATATGTAAAAGTAACCTGTTATTGCTTAAATAAAACACATTAGAAAATGACTGATCACATGCTTGAAGAAACCTTCTCCTGTGACCCCAAAGCCTCAATCACAACAACCCATTGTTAATTCCTCAGTACCATGCAGGACTTAAATACAGGCCTACTGGGTAATTCTGCTCACCTATAATAGAGCTGCAGTTGGGTTTGTGTCTGACTGTTTTTGACATGGTCCCTCACAGTCAGGTGATACATTATTTCTAGTGACAAAGAAACCAAATTAATTGTGTCTTAAACCAATGGATGGTCATACAATGATCATTTCTCAGGGCAATGCTAACATACCTGAGACCCACTTGCTACTACCTGCACATCCTTCAGGGGGTCAGCATCTCAGCAGGAATATCTGCCAATAAGAGAAGCTCCACTTGCATCAGCATCTCTTGAAAAGTTATCAACATAGCCACTGATATTTTCATAACACGAACAATTTTTACTTTATTAACTGTATGTTCTAAAATTAAACAACTTTATTTTACATTATCATGCATCTAAGCTGTTAATATTATATACACAGATCCTGTGGATTGTCTAGGTATTTCACAAAAATTCACAATACCTTTGGCCTATACCAGTCATAACACTGTCTATACTTGTTGGATGAGTTATGGAAACATTCATGACTCAGATACACTTTGCATTACGTACCACAGCCTGTAAGACCCACATGACTTTATGGACACTTGCAAAGAAAGATCTCAGGATGCCCATTTTAGGAGCATGCCAAATAAGTGCGCACACAGTAGGTAGTCTCCAAACTTTCAGAGAAAATTAACCTGAGTTATTAGCCACTTGGAAAGTATACCCAAGACCTGCTGAAAGAGAATCACCCCAGCCAAAGAGCTTGTCACTGGTGATGCCCGTGTTACACTCATCCACATGACCAATGGACTGGAATCTGGATTTGGTCACATATTCCTACATTGTGACTATTACTTCAATTCATAAACATTCTGCTGTGTGGTCTTCATTTAAGGTGACATGAAGAAACATCCACTCACCTCAGATGGAACACTAATGAGAAACAAAGTAACAATTCCACTCAAATTTTGGTTGGTAAGCCAATGAGTTTTATTGGATTTCTTACTGGAACATTGGTGAAGGATGACTTACAGGACCATGGGAAATTTATGGATATCTACACCTGAGCAACTGTTCACTATAAATTCTTGGATAGGGGTTATGTCTTGTAAGTACCTCCTCCTACCAATTGCTAATTTCCTATAAATCCTGAGGTAGGTAGGTGGCTTATGACCCCTTCTTCTTAGCAAACTTTAACTGTCTACAAATCCTTGAGAAGGGCCATGGTCCCATAAACCCTCTTCCCTAGCAAGAGTTAATGTATATAAATCTTTGGGAAGGGGTGGGACTTCATGAGTTTCTCTTTATCTACATGACAGAAAGTTCATGTGCCCAAGCTTGTTCAGGTTTCCTTCAGGTAATCAAAGCTGAGGACAGATCAAGAAGGAAATAGTAAAGTTATGCCTCGATGACAGTGTTCCACAGTATCTGGCATATCCTATATTATCTCCACATTAGCCTGGGTGATCTCTTTTCCAAATAGTGTAATTTGATGTTTGATTTTCTGTGTTAACTTACATGGTTCTTAGTGCTAAGCTATTTGATCAAACATTGTAGCTGTTTCTGTGGAAGTGGATTGTGTGTGTGTGTGTGTGTGTGTGTGTGTGTGTGTGTCTGTGTCTGTGTGTGTGTGTTTAAGAATAAGGTTTAAAATATTTCATCCTGGATACTTGTAGGCACATGACTGAGGCTAGGGGATACTAGAAAAAGTTTCATGACTAAACTGTGAAGCGTGTATAGTGAAAGACATGACGAGAAGTGTTTGAGTAGAGAACACTAGTCTAGGGAACAGATCATTAAGAAGAGCCACGTGATTTCAGAGAAGTCATGTAATTATCCTCGGTGTGTAAATAACTCAAAGGGGGAATACAACCACATCATAGGAGTACTATGACAACTGGAAAGCAGAACTAAATGTTAGGAACAGGAACATCCCCATTCCATCAGTTCAGTTGTAAGGGACATAATCAGAACAAAGTTAAATTTTGCACCTGAGCCAGCTGGAGTAACTGCATAAGGTTGAACATGACCCACAGTTGGAGCCTTTTGCTCTCAGTGCAATGTGTAACTGAATACAGTACAGAAAGAGATCTCACACCATCCACTCAGAGGATTAACTGGAGAGCTGACATGATCTGGGCAAATAATAGGAACTCCAAAATATTGTGCACAAATAACCTGATATACCTATACCATGTGTATTAGTTACTTTTCTTTTGGTGTGATAAGACACCACACCATGACCAAAGCAAGTTATAGAAGAAAGAATTTATTTTACTTCTGGTTCCAGAGAGATTAGAGTCATGATGTTGGGGAATGCATGGTGGCAGAAGTCGCTAGAGCAGGAATCCGAGCAATCACATCTTCAAGCAGGCACAGGAACCAAAGAGAGACTGTAAATCTGTCAAGCCTTAAGAATTCTCAAAGCCTGCCCCCAGTGATGTGCTTCCTCCAGCAATGTCACACTTCCTAAGATCTCCCTAAACAGCACCACCAACTGAGGACAAAATGTCAAATACTTGAAACTTATGGGGGACATTCTCATTCTAACTACCACATTCCCATTCTCTGGCCCCATAGGCACATGATCATATAAAATGCAAAATGCATTTAGTTCATAAAAGTTCACAGTCCGAGGTCTCTTTTGAGACTGAAGGCAATATTAACTGTAAGCCCTTGTAAAATCAAAAGACAAATTACATATTTCCAACATACAATGGAACCAAATACACATTCCTATTCCAAAAGAGAAGAATGGGGGCATACTGAGGGAATATTGGACCAAAGCAAGATCAAAACCTAGCAGGGAAAACATCCAATCTGGTAGCTCCATGCCTGACTTTTGGAACTCTACTTCCAAAGGCCTTGGATTGCTCAGCCTCTCCCACTTTACTACCCGCAAGATATATCTCTCTCTTGGGCTGGTACCATTCTATGTATACAGCTCTGCCTGCCAAATATCTCATGCCTCTGTCATCTTGAGCATATTAGGCTCTCCATTACAGAGCAGGCTTCACCTTAACAGCTCCATGATATGGTCTATCAGAGACTTCTTTATACAGGGATGCCCATGCTTCATGCTGTGTGGTCTCAGTGGCTCTCTGACACCACAGAGGAAGAACTGACAGCTTCTTGCATCTTCACTCTTGCATTTTTCATGCCTCTGAAGCCAGCACCACATGAATAACACTGCCAAATTCAACTACTAGTCTGGAATGGAGCCTGGCCTGCTTCATCCACATTAGCAGCTTTTCTATGCTGTGATTCTTTTTAGGAGCAGAAAAGCCCTCAGGCATTTTCCTTTCACAAGTGGGAGGCTTAGCTGGATGTGGTCTTGCCCTGAAGGTACTCTTTCCATTGTTTAATTATAAATCTGTAGACTTCTCTTTGACAGTTCTACTCTCCTAATCTACAAGAGCCTCTCCTTCAGCACATGCCTAGTCCCTAACATTAAGCTCCCTCTTCCTCCTGTACTTTTGCTATCCAAACAGTACATTCTACATTTCTTTATGCCACTTTTGTTCTTTTTCCGTGTAGATCTATATAATATTCACCATTAATAGCCATGCCATCATTTCTACATTAGGCTGTCTTGAAACCTACTCTGATGAAGAAATTAGTCCATTGCTCTTCAACTTAACCTTAGGCAAGCTCTAAGGCTGGGAGCATCCAACAACCAGATATTTTACCAAAGCATCCCATTTGCTGCTTAAGTCCTTATTTTCCTCTGGAACTACTTTGCTCTCAGCACTACTTTATTATAGGTTCCTACTACAGTGGGCTTTTAAGCCCTGCTTAAAGCATTCAGTAGCTTTTCTAATCCAGTATTCCAAAGTTTTCCACATTCCTCCAAAAACCCACAGGATCAGGTTCTTCACAACAGTCTAGTTTCTGGTACCAAATTCTGTATTACTTACTTTTCTGTTTTTGTAATAAAACACTATGACCAAGGGAACTTATAAAGGGAAGAGTTTTTTAAGCTTATGGTTCCAGAGGGTTAAAGTCCATAATGGTGGGGAAGGCATGGTAGCAGAAGAGGCGGGCACAGAAAGCCAAGTGAACATATCTTCAAGCAGACACAGGAAACAGAGATAGATAGAAAATCTGGCAAGGCTGAAGAATTCTCGAAGCCTTCCCCCATGATGTGCTGCCTCCAGCAAGGCCACACCTCCTAAAACCTCCCAAAACAGTACCACCAACTGAGGACAAAATGTCCAAATACTTGGAGCCTACAGGGGATATTCTCATTCAAATAGCCACACCATATAATGAGGACATATAGAAGAACATCTTCAGACCATGAGGTTATTATTGTAGTAAAAATGGAGTATGAAATTTCCAACAGGAACATCCTTATGTAATTGGTGTAGTTCCTGTAAATGGTCAAGGAATTTAAAAAAGAAAACAGGGTCTGGAGAGATGGCTCAGCAGTTAGAGCACTGACTGCTTTTGTGAGGACCTGGGTTCAATTCCCAGCACCCACATTGTGGCGATGAACTGTCCTTAACTCTGGTTCCAGGGGAATCTGAAGCCCTCTTCTGACCTCTGCTGGCATTGCATGACATGGGTGCACTCACATGCAGACAATACACTCATACACATAAAAAAATAAAAAAAATAATAAAATATTCCAAAAAATAAAAAAACAAAAGTGCATTATCAGTGCACTTTAGAGCTTGGAATACAATGTGAGTGAGACAAAGAGTAACATCTTCTATCATCACTGCAATGGTGCTAATGGAAAGTGGGTGAAAATGGGGAAAAGAAGGCCCTTCTTATACTATAGGTGCAGTTGTATAACTGAACATAGAACATGAGTGAGTTAAAGATCAAGATCTTTCTTTATCTAAATGGTATAATTAAACAGAGGATTCAGAATTGTTAAAGGAATATATCCACACTGTTAAGGTAGGGCTTTCATTGACCTGAATATGCAAAAGAAGAAAAACAGATCCCTTCTCCATCACTGGAGTGGTATGATGGGACAGCAGCAAATGAGAGGACCACAGAGCATAGTGTTTAATAGCATAATTGAGCTCAGTATGTAAACAGAGCAAAGATGAAGAGCTTTGCTCCATTACCTACACAGTGTACTTGGCTAGGGTTTATGAATAAGACAAACAGGAATATTTTAGCACTATTAGCATGCCTATATGGCTAGATAGTGTATGTAACTAGGCTGAATGGAGAATTGAGTAGGGTACATGATCAGGGAAATTAGTAGGAGTACCAACACTCCACAGTGTGGAGTGATTGGGAAAATACCTAGTCATACACTGATCTGCTAGGCTCAGCATTCCTGCTTTCTCTTCTACTTGGGAAAAGCCCAGGGTGACTTTGATACACGCAATGTACACCCCTTCCAAGTCCCTAAGAATTATAGTGCTGCTCTGCGACATCCTCAGAGAATTACAAATCTGCCTTCAAATAGTGTGATTTACAGTCATGGTGTCATAAACCATTTCACCCTCAAGACACTGATCTGTTTTCCAGGGTGTAAGGTGACCTGCTGGACACTGCTGTGGTAGTTAAGTGAGAAAGCAATTCTTTCATTCTCCTCAGAGTCTGACGTGTTTGTTTCATAATATATATCAGTGTAAACTCTCAGAGAAGATGCCCTAAAACTTCAAACACTGGGATTTTCGAAGACATAGAGTCTGTCACAAATATGCATAATGGATCCAGTGGAATTTTAGTGACCAATGTGGAAACTAAGTCAATGACCTAGACCCAGACAATATCAGAATGACTAAAAGTCATCAAGACTATGGCGCCTTGAAAAACTGACGTTCAGTACAAAAAAGAATGGATAAAAGAATAATCCTGGCCACAACAGGAACTGTATTGACAGTTTCTGCTGCTGTAGCCAGGAAGTCATGGCTATGAGCACTGTGTCTTTCTCGCCCTTCTGGAAGCAATCCCTATGGTGACCTCCAAGATGTCAACAGAATGATTGCAAGAGCAAGCGCCATTCCTGGATGCTTCTTCTCTCTGGGAATGGAGGGGTCACCTTAACGTCAAAGTTTTGGACTTGAAATTAGATAAAAGCTTCCAGTTTACCACAGAGACATCATTTTAAAAGATGTGTTTCCCACTACATTATCATGTGTTGTTAAATGTGCCAAACATAAAGTAGAATTAGGTCATTCTTTTAGTGGCGCTCATGTACAAGTGTTTCAGAGTGACCACGGGATTGAATCATCTATCAGGGAGTTTGTCCCTGAAGAAAACTGAAATGGACTCTGTAGACTGTACACAAACACACACGCATGCACTCATGTGCACACACACATACATTTATGCATAACAATATTAAAGAAGTCAAAAAATTGAATCAGAGTATTGTGGAGCTGGGAAGAGTTAGAGGGAAGAGGGATGGAAATTATGTAAATTCAGTTCTCATGAATAAAATTCTAAAAAAAAAGAAAAAGAGAAGGAAATCCAAAAATATAAAGTAAGTCAAATTAGTTTCCATGGAGGTAGACATGGTGATCATGAAGAAAGGAAAGGAAGAGAATACAGGTTATAAAACAAGATAACACTGAGGAGTAGAGTCAGGGTTCAGTAGTGCTACTTTGGATAGAGGGCTCTGTGTGTGTGTGTGTGTGTGTGTGTGTGTGTGTGTGTGTGTGTGTTTGTGCTCTATTGCACAGAGTGCACCATCATGGGACAGTGGGACACTGAAATCTAGCCTGCATTCCTTTCTCTGATGGAGGTCTCCATGCCGCATCTCCCAGGGACTCTCCTTTCACTCTTCAGCTCACAGGGGATACTTTATTCAAAAAATTCACTCTCCTAAAACCAGTCTGTTTTCATGCAGGAGGCGCTGGCTCTTCCTAATTCAGTCCCCAGAATGACAACTTTCATTCCTGAGACGTGTTTCTATGGAGAACTTGTCCTTGTCACAGTGAAGCCAGAATCTTGATCGCCCACCAGAAAACAGACCCCCTGACCTACACAAAAGTGTTGTGTAATTTCTTGGTGATCTAATTTGGAGACACCAAAAGAAATGGTAATGTAGGACAGCTGGATCATTCTGCCTGTTCCAGAATGGTTAACAAACTGGGGGATTCTGGGCTACCATGGTCCAGAGGTGCCTTTCACTGGCCCTGTCGCCTTTGCCCCCTCCTTAGGATCTGGCCTGACACTGTTGTAATCCAGACTTGATCTCTCTCTCTCTATCTCTCTTTCTCTCTCTCTCTCTCTCCTCTCTCTCTCTCTCTCCTCTTCTCTTTTCTCTCTCTCTCTCTCCCCCTCTCTTCTTCCCTCCCTCTTCCTCTAGCCTCCCTCTTCTCTCCTAATTCAGTCCCCAGAATGACAACTTTCATTCCTGAGACGTGTTTCTATGGAGAACTTGTCCTTGTCACAGTGAAGCCAGAATCTTGATCGCCCACCAGAAAACAGACCCCCTGACCTACACAAAAGTGTTGTGTAATTTCTTGGTGATCTAATTTGGAGACACCAAAAGAAATGGTAATGTAGGACAGCTGGATCATTCTGCCTGTTCCAGAATGGTTAACAAACTGGGGGATTCTGGGCTACCATGGTCCAGAGGTGCCTTTCACTGGCCCTGTCGCCTTTGCCCCCTCCTTAGGATCTGGCCTGACACTGTTGTAATCCAGACTTGATCTCTCTCTCTCTATCTCTCTTTCTCTCTCTCTCTCTCTCATCTCTATCTCTCTCTCCTCTTCTCTCCTTTCTCTCTTTCTCTTCCCCTTTCCCTTCTTCCCTCCCTCTTCCTCTAGCCTCCCTCTTCTCTCCCTGCTTGCCCCGTCTTTTCTTTCTTCAAAAACTACAGCTATGCCCCTGAAAAGTTAGTGTAAGAATAATCCACTTATTCAAAGGAGACAGAGCCAGGCTGAACAGCTGCCGATCTATTCACTCCTAGGCCTATAAGTGATCTTCTACTAATGAACCATAGCTGACTCTTTTAGGGTACAAGCCCCATCCTTGCTGCCTTAGCACTGCAATGCGAGCTCTGATAACTTCCAATTATTGAAGAACTTTCCTCGGCAACCAAAACCCTCTCTACCTGCTCATTTTAGCTTCAAAAGCCATGAAATTAATGTTCTGAGATGCAACCCTCAGCCAATAACTAGTGAAAGATTAATGTCCAAGTAGTCCTGACCCCTGAGAAAAGATAGATTTGAAGTATGGCCAAACTTTATTTAGTTTCATATGAGCTTTCTTTTTTGACCTGAGCTCAAACTTGGACTTCATATCCTTCCTTCTAGATCCAGTTTTAGAAGCACTTCTACTGAGTTAGTTAAGTGGGAGTCCTTGTCCTCTCTATTTGATAACACCTGATTTTTAATCAAATTCCTCATCCCCCACCCTTGGTGTCAGATAAAGCTGGTGTGTCTTCAAGTCTCATGAGCCAGAATCCCTTACCTTTGGCATTTCCTGTTTTCTCGGTTAAATGTACACTTGCCCGTTGTATATTTAGAACTGACCCAGTTATATAACAATGTATCTTCCTCCATCAAAGAATAGAGTTTCTTATAGTAAAATCGATCTTCATTGCTTTAGTTTTATCCATTCCAGTTTTCTTTAACAGGCATGTACCCCAAATTGACTCTCAGAATTCCTCCAATGGGATTGAAGTCTGGTCATAAATCCACAGTAGTAACTGGCTAGATACTATAACTTTTGTTGGCTTCCTGTTTCTCCCCAACTCCTCTATTTTCTGTGATTATCGCCATGCTAGCTAGTTCTATTTATACTTTGACTTCACCTCATTTCTGCTTATAAGGAACCCAGTTTGAGACATTGTTTCAGCAACCTCATCCATTGTCAGATGATTGTCATTAATAGTATGATGTTTAGCCAAGGTTATATTTGCTCTTTGATGCATAGCATAGATAAAATTTACCTGTTTGCTATGACCATTGTAAAGCAACTATAATACTGCAGGCACTTATTTCCATTGTCTATATTGCAGTGCAGCACTAAGTTCATTTAAAATGGTTAAGAGTTCTGCTTTATGACATGTGAGGATGCTGCAGAAAGACAGTCCTTGCCAGGCATAGTAACTCATGCCTTTAATCTTAGAACTAGGGTTGCAGAAGCAGGCATATCTCTGTGAGTTCAAAGTTAGCCTTGTCTATATAACAAGTTCTAGGCCAGCCAGTAAGACCCTGTCTTGAAAAAAGACAGGAATTTATGAACCAGGAAAGGAGTTCGCAATCTGCTCTCTTGGCATCATGATTTTAAACTTTGTAGCATCCAAAATTGTGAGAAACAAGTTTTTGCTATCTATGAGTTACTCAGTTCATATTGTTTTGTCACAGAATTAGAAACAAAGATGTATATTTTACACAATGAAATACAGTAATCCCCCAAATTGCCTAAAGTTTAATGTTAATTTCCTCACTGACAGAAAATAGGCCATTAATTTTCCAAGGAAATGTAATCTGAAAAAATAAGTGCTTAATTAAGTAAGCATAAATTAAACTGGTGATGAGCTCCTGTGTAAAAGCAAAAGGTATATGAAGAAAGGTCTGTACCCAGACTGATCACTCCATAGCTGTCCAACCCATCATGACTCCACTTGCAATGTGAAATGAAACATACCACATGGCAAAATATAGGATATCACTTTAGAACATTTTATAGTCTCTAAAGAAACACCTTGTGAGGACGCACATTGGGGTAGGTCTCAGTTCCTTCCCGCAGAAATAACAGATTAGAGGATCACAATATTGAGTACTTGGGAGATGTTTGCAGTGAATCATCAGAAAATATGCAGGATATACATCAATACTATGTGCTGCTGTAGAATAAGAACAAGTTTTAAAAAATTAAAGACATGCTCTTCTTATAAGAAATTACACTTCCCTACCAGGCTTTAGAAAAAATGATATCAAATTCCTTCATTCCATCATTAATCCTCAAATAGCTAAAATTTATAATATTGGAATCATGGTTCACAGTGATGCAGGCAAAACTACCACCACAGAAAGAATACTGTACTATTCTGGATATACCAGATCAACTGGGAGATGTTGATGATGGAGAAACACTGACAGATTTCATGGCTCAAGAGTGAGAAAGGGGCATTACTATTCAGTCAACTGCTGTGACGTTCAATTGGAAAGGATACAGAATCAATATGATTGATACACCATGTCATGTGGACTTTACCTTGGAGGTTGAGCACTGCTTAAGAGTGTTGGATGGTGCAGTGACTGTGTTTGATGCCTCAGCTGGTGTAGAGGCCCAGACTCTCACAGTGTGAAAGCAAGTTGATAAACACAAAATTCCTCGAATCTGTTTTTTAAACAAAATGAGTAAAACTGGCATAAGTTTTAACTATACAGTTGGAAGCATCAGGAAGAAGTTAAAGGCAAAGCCTCTGCTTTTATAGCTGCTAATTGGCAAAGCCAAAACTTTCAAAGTAGTGGTAGATGTAGTAAGTAAAGAAAAAACTTCTTTGAAATTCTAATTCAGCTGATGGAAAAAGACTTCAAGGGAAAGCCCCTCTTGGAAAAGACTGATCCAAAATTGCTGAAGGAGACAAATGAAGCAAGGAATGCCTTAACTGAACAAAAGGCAGATCTAGATGAAGAATTTGCTGTCCTGGTTTCAGGAGAATTTAGTAAAAATTTTGATTTGCTACCAGCTGAAAACCTGCAGACTGCTATACACAAAGAACCATTGGCTCAGGTAGCAGTGCCTATGCTTTGTGGGAGTGCCCTGAAAAAGAAAGGTGTACAGTCCTTATTAGATGGCATTACTGTATACTTCCCTTCCTCTGAAGAGCGCCAGTATGAATTTTTGTAGTGGCATAAGAGTGACTTATATGCACTGGCATTTAAAGTTCTCCATGACAAGCAGCAAGGACCTCTGGGGTTTTTGTTGTCGTTGATGTTGTTTGTTTGTTTGTTTTTGTGTATTTACTCAGGGACACTAAAGCCCCAATTGGACATCCATATTATCAATAGAAATTGCATGGAAAGAATGAGTCTCTGCTTTAGCCATTTGCCGACCAACACGTAGAAATCCCTTCACTGGCTGCCTGTAACATTGCTTTGACTGTTGCGCTTAAACATACTGCCACTGGAGACACAATTGTCTCTTCCAAGTTCAGCACATTAGCTGCAGACCATAAAGCTGAAAGACGGGGAGAAAAAAAAAATAGACGAAGCAGTGAAGCAGAGAGACTTTTGTTGGCTGGGGTGGAGATCCCAGAACGTGTTTTCTTCTGTGCAGTAGAAAACCCCACCGATGGCCAAGCAGCCAGATTTGGATCATGTGCTGAAAGGCCTTCAGCGTGAGGACCCCAGTTTGAAAGTGACGCTAGATCTGGACTCTGGACAAACCATCCTGTGTGGTTTTGGGGGAGTTGCATATTGAAATTATCCACGACTGGATCAAGAGAGAATATGGCCTAGAAACCTACCCAGGGCCTCTCTGCAGGTGGCATACGGGAGTCTGTCCAAACTCAGTTCTTACCACAGATACCTTAGAACGTTGGGAGATAAACAGCATCTTGTGATAGTCGAGCTGGAAGCAAGACCAGCAGAAGTAGAATCTGTCATGCCAGTGATTCTGCATGCTGACAGCATCAGCGAGGACCTTCTGCGGCTGCCCCCAGAGGTTATTGAAAATGGAATCCACAGCGCATGCCTTCAGGGACCTTTACTTGGATCCCCTGTTCAAGATGTGGCAGTTACTTTGCATTCACTGATAATTCATCCTGGTACCTCCACAACTATGGTTTCTGCCTGTGTCTCAAGATGTGTTCAAAAGGCCCTGAAGAAAGCTGAGAAGCAAATATTGGAGCCTCTGATGCATCTTGAAGTCACAGTGACTACAGATTACCTCGGCTCTATCCTGGCAGATATAGCACAAAGAAGAGGGGACATTCAGGAAATCCAAACTTGCAAGGACAACAAAATTGTTATTGGATTTGTTCCTTTAGCAGAAATTATGGGTTATTCAACTGTGCTTCTAACACTATCCTCAGGCTCGGCTACTTTTGCCTTAGAATTACCTACTTATGAGTCCTCAAGACCAAAATTCACTGCTCAACCAGAGAAGCTGTGCTTTGTAGGTCCTTGGAAATGCAAAGAAAGGCTGAGGCACTTTCCTGCATCACTCTCAGTGAGAATGCTTTATTCATTGGACAATGAACAACTAGATTGGTTCATGGAAAGGACTTGATGAAAGCTGTAACATGATGGCCCGGAGCTGTTCATTGTAACACATGCTGAAGCATGCACTTTGTCTATAGGGAGTACATGTGACTGCTCCCTCCTTTGAAGGTGTTCCTGGTGAGGTTCAGCCCTTCGGAGTATTGTGAGTGACATCACAAGCCTTTCCTTTTATTTTTTTTTTAAGATTCTCTCATAAGAAAGACGCCCATCTTCAGTGTGTAGTACAGGTAGAGATTTAATCAATAAAAAGATGGTTTATTAAAAAAAAAAAGGAAGCACCTTAAGCCAGGCGTGGTGGCACACACCTTTAATCCCAGCACTTGGGAGGCAGAGGCAGGTGGATCTCTGTGAGTTCAAGGCCAGCCTAGTCTGCATAGTGAGTTCCAGGCCGGCTGGGGATACAGGGAGACCCTGTCTCAAAAGGACTATATATATAAAAGAAATACCTTGTGTAGACACTGATAGTAATGGGTCGATCAAGGATGTGATTATCCCTTCCTAATTTACCTATGATAAAGTAGGATCCACACTTCTGGACACACTGGTACAGTAGTAACAAAGGCCTACTAAGGGAAATCTGACTCCTGGTCAAGGATCTCTGGCCTTGAGGGAGACCTAACGTACCAGTTGGTCAGGGACAGTGAACTTAAGGGACTGGCCCTCAGGAAGATGGGACCTCCCCTAGGATGGCAGCTTCATCTTAAACCATGCTGTGGAAATAGGTGAAATAATTATGCCTTTAAAGAGATAATGTATTTTTCCTTACCAGAATTCCCATCCCCAGCTGAGTCTTATATTTAGCACAGTCAGCCATGCTTCTTCAGAAGTCCGTCTCTCTTTTTTGAATTACTTTCTTTTTCTTCTTTTTATTTCTGTTCTAAGCATGCTTTCCTCAACACTTTGAGCTTCCTTACCCTTTTTCTAAAGACCTCCTCCCCAATCTGTGGCTGTCTGCTGCTATATGGTGGACCTCCTTGCAGGCTTAACTCAAGCAGCATGACTTGGTTTTTTGTTCCCTTCCTTCTTCAATTCTCCTCCCTTGGGTAGGTGCCAAGATTTAAAGCTTTCCCACTCTATTTTTTTTTTTCCTTTGAACCTTTGTAAAATTGTCTGTAAGCTTCCATTTGAATCTGTTCTTAAATTACTCTATTAATGAGACTAAGAACTACAAGGGAAGACCCAGATTTCTACAGTATCATCTGACAACCACAAAGGGACACCCACAAATTTCCAGTAACACCATCAGAAGATGCATAGCTACTGTGCTGGATAGCTTTAGTGTCAACTTGACACACCTGGGTTGAGGGAGTCTCAATCGGGAAATTGTGGTGCCACCCCTGGGCAGGTGGTCCTGTGTTGTATAAGAAAGCAGGTTGAGCACAGGCCAGGGGAGCAAGCCAGTAAGATGGGTTCCTCCAGAGCCTATACTCCAGCTCCTGCCTTGAGGCTCTTGCCCTGAGTTCCTACCTTGGGCTCCCTCAGCAATGAACTGTGACCCAAGGGATGTAAACCAAATAAACCCTTTCCTCCTCAAGTTGGTATTGGTCAGAGTGTTTTGTCACAGTAATTGAAAGCAAACTAGAACAGGGATGCTGCTGGAGACTGTGCCCTGGGGACCCTGTCCAGGAGACTGTACCCAGAGAGTTGTTTGTGTGCTCATAACTGGGACTTCTGGTTTCCTGTTTGGCCTGTAAGAAGGCCTAACAAGTAAAGAATCAGAACAGACTGAAAAGTCAACCACTCTTTTCTGTCAGGGAAGTTGAGGTCACAGGGCACAATGCAGCACCTCATGGGAACCAGTGCTGTGGTTTGAGCTATAACTGATGACAATAGCAGCATATGAAAGTCAGAGAGAAAGAGAGAGAGAGAGAGAGAGAGAGAGAGAGAGAGAGAGAGAGAGAGAGAGATATCTGTGGGACACTTCCCAGACAGTCTTAAGTCTATATAAAAAGTTATTAAGACAATTATTTCTCATTGATGATTTTATTCTTGTGCTGGATGGCTTTAGTGTCAACTTGACACACCTGGGTTGAGGGAGCCTCAATTGGGGAATTGCCTCTATTGGACTGGCCTGTGGCCATGTCTGAAGGGCATCTTCTTGATGAGTGATGTGGGAGGGCCCAGCCCACTGTGGGTTGTGCCACCCCTGGGCAGGTGGGCCTGTGTTGCATAAGAAAGCAGGCTGAGCAGGGGCCAAGGGAGCAAGCCAGTAAGCAGCATTCCTCCATGGCCTGTGCTCCAG
The DNA here is from genome assembly GCF_000622305.1 of Nannospalax galili. Taxonomy (NCBI): domain Eukaryota; kingdom Metazoa; phylum Chordata; class Mammalia; order Rodentia; family Spalacidae; genus Nannospalax; species Nannospalax galili. The sequence goes on along the minus strand of NW_008353264.1, from coordinate 154,650 downwards.
CTCCTGCCTCCAGGTTCCTGCCCTGAGTTCCTACCTTGGGCTCCCTGATGAACTGCGTGTGACCTGGGAGATGTAAGACAAATAAACCCTTTCCTCCCCAAGTTGGTACTGGTCAGAGTGTTTTGTCACAGCAATGAAGAACAGACTAGGACAGCTACTAATCCATATTTTAGAACATCATTCTATAAAAAGCAGCAAAAATTCATGAAGAAATTGTAATAACCTAAAAGAAAAGGATTAAAAGCAGCAGCAACAGTAAAAATTGGTCCTGGCAATACAAGCCTGTAATTCAAGACTTCAGGGGATGATGCAGGAGCATCACAAGTTGAAGGCCTGCTTAAGCTACAGAGTGAACTTAAGAAAGCCTAGAAAATGGAGTGAGTTCCTGTCTCAAAATAAAAAGTTAAAAGACAGCTGACAGTTCAGTGGTAGAGCACTTGTCTAGCATGTACCAGGTCCTAGTTTCACAGATTCAATCCCCAGTAGTAGGAAAAAAAAGAAAGAAAAAGAATCTCTTGAAAATCAATACAATAGAGGTGGCAGATAAAAACTTATATAGTTAATTGACTTCAAATGATGGGAAACTGTTCTCCATTACACTAAACTGAATAGCTAATAAGGCATTAGTCTCTTTCTCCCAACTCTCTCTCTCTCTCTTTTTCTGAGTTTTCCTGAAATAAATTAACATTTGAATATGTAGACTGAGTAACTAAGGGTGCCCTCACCCACATGACTGGGCATCATCCAATGCTGAGGTCCCCAAATAGAGAAAGGGTGAGAAATGACAGTGATTCCTCATTAAATTTGACTGACACATTTGTGTTTGCATTGCTCTTTGGCTATTGTGTCTCTTTAGAACTTTGTAGTATTTACTCTCATCCTGGTTGGAATTTCACTGCCAATGCAAAGCAAAGTCCCTGGATTCCTACAAAGTCTGAATTAAAAAGAATGGAGATGATTTAAAGGAGCTTTGAGTAAATACAAGTATTTTTCAGTAAAAGAAAAAAAGTTGGACGTTTGCCTTTCTGTTTGCCCTTATCCTCCTGAAGTGAATCTGCAGCATGTAATCAAGTATGATTTCTCCTGATTACCTCAGAACTAATTAGAAAGTACCTGCCCACCCAAGACCTGCATCTAATTAGAAATATCTGTTAAAAATCCATTTGCATATCTTCAAGTCACATTATGTCATGAGGGCATTTAAGCTGATGAAAACTGACATTTACTACAAAATTAAAATGCATCACATGCAAACCAAGAGTCATCAAAAACTCACAGCTGCATATTTTAGAGACTGTTTTAATTGACAAGATACAGTTGTTTTGTTTCAAGAGGAAAATCAGAGCATGAAGCACAGAACTGTAAATATGCAGCGTCAGAATATCATGACCAGAGACTCAGCTACAGATACTGTGAGTAATGCAGATTCCTAAAAGTGCTTTTCAGCTCTTCTCTTGCCTTGGGGTTTACCTATACCTTCAGAATTAGAGGAAAGTGCCACCCCTCTCCCTCTCTTTTTCTCTCTCTCTCTCCCTTTCTCTCCCCTTTCCCTTTCCCTTTCCCTTTCTCAGCCCACATTTCCTCTCGATCATTCTTACCCTCTCTGTTTTACTTTTGCATTGCTATTTCTACCTATTAGAGATTGAGTACCACATGCTTAAATAATTATTTAGGAACGTGAGGAACTCAGAAACAATTTGTAGTTGCTTCTCAGGATAATGCCATCACTACATGTGACTTTTTCCCCTAAGAATTGGAAAGAGGAGCTGATAAAATTACAGTAATGACTACTGCTTTCCTTTTTTTTTTTTACAATATATTTTACTATCCATTCTTTTTTTATGTGCAGAAGTATTTTGTCTGCACATATGCAGTACCCATACCAGCCAGAGTAGGGCATTGAAACTCCTGGAACTGGAGTTACAGATAGTTGTAAGCCATCATGTGGGTACTGGTAACTGACCCACCCCCCACTCCTGTGTAAGAGTACTAAGTCCTCTCAGTACTGAGCAATCTGTCCATCTCTGACTACCAGTTTCTGTGTGCCAAGCATTTAATACAAAAATCTTTTGAAGTGGGTGCTCTTATTATCTCCACATTAATGATGAATGAACCGGGCCTAAGAGAGAACAATATGCCAGAGTCCCTTCAACTTGTAAAATGTATTCAGGATTTAAAACCAACTAAGTCAACTCCAGAATCTGAGTGTTAATCTGTGCATTCTGTTGATACACACGCAAAGCTAAAGATAGAAGAGAGAGTACTAAGTGGTATAATTCAAGCCCTGGTTCAGATAAGCATTCAGTTGTACCTGAGAAGGTATACCATATGTAAGGAAATAGAAAGCAGGAAAGTGACAAAGTAAACTGACCACTAACTACATAGCAAGTATATTTATTAGAGAATAAACTTGAGAGGGCATCCCCTTGTGGTCCTGGGGAAGAGCACACTTCCTCACAGGCAGCCCGGGATCTGGAGGAGGGATGACCTCCCTACAGACTCAGGTTTTTACATTTTTTCCCTTTGTGGAGGGGTAAGGGTCTCATGGTCAAAGTTGTGTTATATGATAAGAGGCAGTTGGAGGATAGACTGTACCATGTCTAGGAATGCAGTTGGGGGCTGGATTGTGACCATGCAGAATTCTGGGTTCCAGAAGGAGGCCAGAGGGCTGCAGTCAGTACAGAAGCTGTTCTCTGGCCACCCCCACATGCTTTGCTCCAGGAGCTCTCACATTCAGGGTCTAACATTTCTTCTTCACCCTACATTTCATGTAATCATAGAAATTCATCTCTTTTAAGAGAATTGACTGTCATGGATCCCGAAAAACACACTGTGATAGTTAGAAAATGAAGGGAGTGCTGTGCATCTACAGATAGATAATTTGCATTACACCTTATAGTTGGCATGATCCTGAATGATTGGCAGCACTAGAGAAATATTTCATGTTATCTCTCTAAACATGAATAAAAACCTCCAAATTTCTATTATGAAAATAATTTTAAAATAAAATTGCTCAGTCCCGCTATTTTCTGAAAGACACAGAATCAAGAAATCAGGACAAAAAGGCCTTGAATTTGCATATTACTTCACAGTTGAGGAAGTAAGCTAACCCCCTGTATCTTGTCCTCAAACCACTAATTTGATCTTCCTCAATATATCTTATAATTTCAACACTGTACTTGGTACAAGGATGCTGTAAGATTTGACAAAGGACATACAAGTAACAATACACTGGGATTGGATTGTAAACTAAGTCTTCTCATTTTCGATTTGGTGTTTGTTTTTCTATATAACTTTTTGTCCTCAGGACAGTATCATTTTTGTTGTAAAGGAAACTCTTATACTCCCAATGCATATGAAACATCTCTTGCTTCTTAGATTACATCAAATTCTGCAGCAAAACAAAAATTAAGAAAGAATACTTTTTCTTCAGAGCTTTCTTCATTGTAAAGACACAGACCAAAGTCATAGAAAGAGAATTTATTTCAATATTAATTTTATGAGAACTATTTAGCGATTATGCAAATTAGTATTTCATATCGCAATTAGAGCAAAACACAAATTAAACTTGGGAGATTAGATAAGGTTATTAACCAAGAGTTGCCCATGACTAAGTCACTGCTAAAGTGAACGGATCATTTCCCCACACTGTATGTTTTTAATCATTACAATTCTGGGTAGCATTTATCTTAATTAAAATATGAAGCTTGTGGAGGATCACTGCACATCACCCTGCTTCCAATGTTCAAATGGCTATGGATGCTGATTTCTTTTAGAAGTTCAAATTAGGTAGGTAATTATATAATAAAAACCTGAGAGATGTGTGTCATCAAATACTTTTTCATAATTAAAACCTTTCCTTTCAGAGCTCTTTGCAAATACTCATGTCCTGATACAGAAATCACTTCTTTTAAAAAAAATGTTGATTCTTTGAGAATTTTATGCAATGTGTTTTGATCACATTCAGACTCTCTCCCTCATTTCCACCCCCACCCTTCTACCTACCTCCTTTCATGTCCTCTTTTAATTTTTTCATTTTTGCAAAGTCTCTATCACATCTAAGCTCTTTGGGAAACACATAGATCACTTTTAAAGTATGTTTATTATAATATGCATATTGTCAATAAAAATACTGAATATATTTTAAAAAATAATAATTCAAAAGATTTCTAAGTCAACATGATTAAAATAATCCAAGCTAATTGAATGTTTTAATCTCTTATTATTGTAGCCAGTTGCAAAAATTCGGTGGCTTAAAGCAATAAAAATTTGTTTTCTTTCCTTGGTGAAGATCAGAAATATAAAATAGCTCTAATAGGGCTTGTCAAGGTAATCACAGGGCTGCATTCCTTCTGAAGGCTATAAAGCCAAATTTGTTTCCTTATCTTTTCCAGTTTCTAAAGGCTGCCTACATTCCTTGGCTCAAAACAATCTTCCTCTATCTTCAAAGGCAGTATCTTTTATAATAACACAAGTCCTTTTTATGAGGCTAGCTCTCTGGCTCTCTTTTGTCTACCTGCTCCTTCCAGTTAAGAAAGAACCTTGTGAGTAGAATAGGTCCATTCAAATACTCCAAGATCTCCATCTAAGATCATCTGATAGGCAAACTTAATTCTATATGCAATCTAATTTTTCTTTGTGGTGTCACCTGCACATTCACAAGATTACAGATTAAATCGGATTTAATGGACTGCTTTTTTTTGTTACTAAACTGATGTGATTGTTGTTTCTTCCCATCAGTAAATTACATCCAATTTTAGGAGAAAATAATATCCATCAAATTCCCCGTGTTGATTAGATTTTGGCTTTTTACCACCACAAGAATATGTGGTCTCCCTGTACTTTCATTGAAAAGTTAATTGTGTTTCTTACGCTGAGAGGAGGAGGAGGAGGAGGAGGAGGAGAGATCAATTCACTCATATGCTGAATAGTCCAGAAAACAAAACAGCCTTCACATCATATGGAGTGTTTGTCATATTTTATTGAGGATGTAATCTTCATTTTCTCTTTGTAGACTTTTCCTATTATTTGCTTCTTGGGGGATTCTAAAGTACTAGTTCATCCTGAAAAACAAAAGTAACTACTCATGACTGTTGAGTTAATTTAACCCAATAGGTGAGTTTAATGTGTCAATGTAATTGCCTTTGTTAATAGTCCTAGGAAGGGATCCAGTGGCCCCATAGCACTGGCTACTCATGTCACTTATATGCAAGGACCACTAGTTTAAATGTCTCACATGAAAATGGGAAAGCAATGAAAAAGGTACTAGAGCCCTGGCTGTTTATTAAAATATAAAATGCTTTACTTAGCCAGGCCTGGTGGTGCTTGCCTTTAATCTCAGCACTCGGGAAGCAGACACAAGCAGACCTCTGTGAGTTCTAGGTCAGCCTAGTCTACATAGAGTTCCAGGCCAGCTGGGGCTACAGGGAGACTGTGTCTCACAAAGACAAAAAATAATAATAAAAATAAAATACTTGTTTACTTGAAGTGTATGTATTAATATTTGCAATATTTATACTGGAGTAATCATACTCATTGGGAAGGAAAAGCCACAAAACTAAGCCCATTTCCAAAGACATACTACAATCTAAGTACAGTGTAGCTTGTGAGGAAAAGTGCAATCTTTTTTTCAGAGAGTGTCTCACTCTAGCCCAGGCTGGACTCAAACTAACTAAGGAAGCTATACTTCACCTGAACTCATGATGATACTTCTGCCAAAGACTCCCGAATGCTGGGATTACAATTGTGAGACACCATACCTCACAGCCCTCTGAAGGCAAAATTTATCAGCAAAGAAATGTGTTTAAAAATGCTTTCAAGGAAAATAATGTTGAGGAGATTAAAAAAAAAACAGAACTGTTAGAAGAAAAAGCTGTGCAATTTAAACTGCTGTTCAAACTACCAAACATCTAACAGCTTGCATCTAAGTCCTCCAGCTCACCTGTGACCTATGTGAATTTACTCAAATTAAGCATCCTCTAACCAAGAAGGAATCAAAGCCTGCTGCAGTAGCTATTCTAGCAGCAATCATGGCGCAAGTTGATCCTTTTTATTTTGAAGCTGTGCACTTTCAGATACAAGGGTTGTTTGGCAAAAAGTATTTTAAACTAGAGCTGTTTGAATCCGCTTTGCCCTATACAGTCCGTTAGAGCTGAATTGTATAGAACTTCAGTCATTTGACAACTGATGAAGAAATGTGTGTGAAGAAATGACCAATGTCAAAAGAAGAATGGCAGGGAAAGTTTTTATAACATGCTTTAGGGAAATAATTGTAGCTAATATGAGTCTGCAGGAAGATTTCCTCTGACAAAGAGCAAATGGCACCAAATTGGGGTAAATAACTTACATAGACAATAACAAAGAAAAGTAAATGGAAAATTATAGCTTTGGCACTTAACTATACCCAAAAGAAACTGCCAGTCTTTTCAGAGAAAGCTATTTAGTCTGGCAGTTCCTTAAGGCTATAATTTTCTTCTTGCTTGTTTGCTACCTTAGTCTAAGAATCTCTTGAAAAATAACCCTAGAGAGACTAGACTATTTCTCAACAGAACTCCCTACTCTGGGTTTTTTTTGGTAAGCCCAATAGAATAAAGCTTATGCCCATTTGTTTTATCTGAATGATATTTGATTTGGCTCATTTTTTTATTTATTAGAACTCTGTGGCACTTGTCATAATTGAGTCTTTCTGGGTGTGTGAAATTTATCCTTCAAAAACTTGTTTCAACAAGCAATATCCAGAAACAATTGAAGGAGGTAAAAAGTTAAGTCTAAGTCACTGCTCTAAGATTTCTCTAGATGTTTGTAGCAATCAGAAGATAATTCAATCCAATAATGATTCCAACATATTAGTTTAATAAACATTTTAATATCTAATGAATGCCTAATATACTACAGGATGCTTAGGTTAATTTAATCAATTATTCCAGATTTCTAGTAAGTTTTTAAAAATATTTTATTTATTATTTTATTTTATGTGTATGAGTGCATTGTCTGCATGTATGTGAGTGCACTCGTGTCTTGCAACACCGCAGAGGTCAGAAGAGGGCTTTGGATTTCCCTGGAACTGGAGTTAAGGATGGTTCATAGCCACCATGTGGGTGCTGGGAATCGAACCCAGGTCCTCTGCAAGAGCAGTCAGTGCTTTTAACCGCTGAACCATCTCTCCAGCCCCCTCTAGTAACTTTTTGGGTGAAACATTTGGAGTTCATATTTCATCATGATATTCCACTGCATATATCCATTCAGTAGATTATGATTTATATAAAGGTTCAAATCTCACATAGGGACAAATTGACAATGAAAATGTGTACATATCCTACCTCTTCAGCCTTACCTCACACAAATTTTGCCTTCCCTGGTTTTCCTTCTCTGTCCCTCTTCCAGATTTTCCCAAGTTCACTCACACCCTCTCGCCGAAGGACATTTTTAATGCATCGTTCTATGTAATTAGAATTGATTCTCCACTACTACTTACCATTACATTTAACCTCATTTAGTCTTTTGAGGTAGTTGTCAGATCTTCATCAACAATTTAATTTCTGCATCTGAATTTTTGATAACTATGCCTCGCTTCTACTGGATGTTAAATCTGTGAGAATAAGGACCACATTTTTGTGCTTATAATTTTATTAACAGCAAACATTCTGTGAGAAGATTTAGAATATAATGATTTCAGGAATTAACAATTCCTACAAAAGTCTTTTAAAATCTAATTTAAATTAAATAATTCCTAGTCACAATCCACTTATTAAGCACTTAGATTATCCTACAAATAGGCTTAAATGAAACGTATCATAGGGACTGGGGAGATGATTCAACAATTAAGAGCTTTGCCTGCTCTTCCATAACACCCAAATTCTGTTCCCCATACTCATGTTGGGTGACTCACAGACACCTGTAACTCCAGTTCTAGATTTGATGCCCTCTTCTGGTTTCTGTGGACACCTGCACTCATGTGGCATACACACACACAGCTACACATACACATAAATAAAAATGAATCTTTTGAAAAAGGAAATATAATTGTATCCACTGATGACAAAAACACATCTGACAAATTCAATGTCCACTCATGATAAATAATACTCAAAACATTGAGAATAGAGACATACTTTCTCAACTAGGTAAAGACCATCTACAAAAAAACCTAAGATCATACCAAATAATATAAAAATGAATATTTTCAATAAGAAAAAGGCAAGTATGTCTATGCACACCACAACTATTTAATAGAAGCCTGGAAGATCTAACCAGGACTTTATAGAAGGAAAAGCAAATAAAACAGTGGGAAAAAATAAACTTTGACAATTTGAAGATGGCATATGTAAAAAAAAATCATGACATCTAGAAAAACTCTGATATTGAGTTAAACAAAATATTATTTAGTCAATATTTTTCTAGTTTTTTCTTCCTTTTTTACTTCTTAGACTGTATTCTATTTTAGAAATAATTTCAACATTATTCCTTTAATACTGTTTGTATTATATTATTACAAATGGATGACAACAATAGAGGGGTCATTAAAGTGACAATACATTAATGGGCACATCAAGTTTTTCCTATGCTTTATGTATAATTTCAGGTCATTAGTTTGCCAAATATTATTTCATATGTTAATACATTTTCTACCCCTGGACGATTTCAATAACATACAGTAATTAGACTAATTTAGTTAGAACCTAGCTTAAGAATATGAAATGAAAATTCTTTAAGAGTATTTTCAAACTGTGAACTGAATTATACTTTCATTCACTTTAAATCATTCATAAGCATTCTAAAGTCTATGATGTACTTCACCTGGAAAATGTATCATATTGAAACTAAATTTTAAACCTTTTAAGTCAGCATTCTATTTTGGGAATCTGTCAAAAACCACAGAAGGTCTGAGATTTTATCGTATTTGCGAGTTAACAATTTAGCCTACCACATTTTCAAGAATGCTGGGTTATTATGCAGACAATAACAGTAGCCAAGGCCTGAACACTTAAAAGTTCCTTGAACACCATGTTCAGTGGAGCATCAAAAAGAGGACCAGGTAACAAATACAGTACCATGGTATTGTGTTTCATAAAGGAATATTAGACTTAGAGAAGTAAATCGTTTTTGTAATTGTTTTGGTAGGCCTAAATTTCAGGTGACTGCCAAACTTCTCTACCTTATATATAGATGTACTTTCTTTTTATAATCTTAAGTAGTGTAAATATGATTTATATAACTCCAATAAGCACATTATGTTGTTGCTTTTAAGAAAAGGAGGTGATCAAGGTGTGGCTGACCTAATCATAGTAGCCTATAAACTTAGACATAATGGTCAGAGACAGAAAAGTCAAGCATATTTTAAGAATAAGGACTATTAGACAAGGTAACCAGTATTCTTGCTAGCTTTGAAGACAGAGTTGGCCATGTGACCAAGACTATGAATTTTTTTTAGGAATTAAAATCTGCTTCAAAATGTATGAATTTTGTACATAACATAAATGACATTGGAAGGTGATTTTTCTCCAGAGTTCTCAGATCAGAGATTAATTCAGTGGTGCCACAATTTCAGCATTTGTTATACCCTGAGCAGCAACCTAGTTATACAGTCCTGGATTTCTGATATGTAACTTTCAGTTAATAAATGAATATAGTTTCATGCTTGTAAACATTTATTATACATCAAAATAATTCTAAGGGGCTGGAGAGATGGCTCAGCAGTTAAGAGCTCTGGTTGCTCTTGGAGAGGCCCTGGGTTTGATGTCAAGCACATACATGGCAACTAAAAACCATCTGTAGCTCCAGCTCCAGGGGATCCAACACCCTCTTCTCATCTCTGTGTGCACTGCATGACACCTGTGTACCTACCTACATGGAGGCAATAAACACATACACATAGAATAAAAATAATAAATAAAATTTTACAAAGAAATATAATAAAATGGAGAATAACACTGAGACTTTTAGATATTCAAGGCACACTTTCAATTTTTCAAGACTGTATTTTGAAAAAATTCCTTAAAATATTTTAAGGAAAGACAGAGGAAAGCAGTCAGTAACTTTGTTTACAAGATATATCGAAATGCCTAAGTTGCTATATTGAAACCATGCTAAATTGTTTTCCAGTGGAAACACTCATATTTCTTGTTATCATATATATTATTACTATCAAAATTATTTATCTTGCTGTACCTGGCTTATTTCAAATTATCATGTACAGATCCACCAATGTTGGTGAAAATAGTATGATTTCATATTAATGGATAAATAGACTTCTATTGTACATATGTTTTTTCTTTGCTTGTTCATTCATTAATGGATACCTACAGAAGCTGAATCTACATTTTGACTACTATGAATGATATTACAAAGAATATGGGAAAGCAGATATCCCCTTGTGGTTGTTTGAATGGGAAATGTCTCCTATATGCTTGAAATATTTGAATACTTGCTTGCCAGTTGGTGGTACTCTTGGTGGAGGTTTATGAGGTGCAGCCTTGCTAGAGGAAGCATATCACTGGGGTGTGGGCTTTGAGAGTTCATATCCAAGGCCACTTCCAGTTGGTGTTCTCTTTGCTTCCTGCTTGTGCTTGAAGATATGAGCACTCAGCTTTCTGCTCCAGCCATTTCCCCATTATGATGGACTTTTATCACTCTGATGCTATAAGCCAAAATAAACTCTTCTATAACTTGCTTTGGTCATACTGTTTTATCACAAAATCAGAAAAGTAACAAATACAGAAGTTAGTACTAGAAATTGCAGTCTTTCTGTGGAGAACCAGCTTCCATTGGTTTTTGGAGGAATGTGGAAAATTTTGGAAGTTTAGTATAGAAAAGCAGTTGAATACTGTAAGTAGACCACAAGAGATCATTCTAGTAGAAGACTGGAATAAAATAGTGATGAGAGCAGTATAAGTCCAGAGGAAATGGAAAAATGACTCAAACAGCAACTGGGATATTTCACCAAAGAATCTGGCTGTCATCTGCCAGAGGCCTAAGGACTTACCTGGGGTTTAATTGAAAGGTTACAGACTGATTTCTTTGATGGAGAAAATTTCAAGACAGCCTAATATTGAAGCTGTGGCCTGGTTGTCACTGATAAATTTCATGTAGGTCTACAAAAAACATCAAAACAAAATAAAAAAAGGACTGGATCAGAAAGAAATACAATATAGAGTTTGGAGACAAAAAGAGCACTAGGAAGTTTAATGTTGTAGCCAAGGGTGTCAAGGTAAGTTCTAGAAGAAAAAGTCTCATTAATAAGATTAAAACATTAAGGAAAGACCTCCAGCCCTACTGAACCAGGGAAAGAGTGTCATCACAGTAAGACCTCTCCCAGCTAAGCTTCTAACTTGTGAAAGGAAAAAGATCTAAGAATTTTCCTGCTCCTGGAAGACCACAATACACAAAAGCTGTAGATAATATGGATGAAGCAGGCCAAGGTTCATCATAAAATGATAGTCTAACTTGGCAGTGTCATTCATGTGATGCTGGCTTTAGAAGCATGAATGAGTAAGGGTGTTAACAGTTCTTTTGCAGTTTCAGCCAGTTGCTGAGGTCAAGAAGCATGTAGCAGAGGAGTTTCTGCATAAAGAAGGCCCTGTCAGGCCAAGGGACTGAGAGAAGTCACTGCATGAAGCTGTGGTCAAGGTTGGGTTGCAATGAAAACCTCAAGATGTTGGAAATGCGAGAGCCTCTGCAGGGCCATGAGACATCTGCCAAGGGGAGGTTTGTATAGAGAGTGGAACTAGTCCAAGGGAGGAATGTGTGTAGCAGGCAGCAAATCTAGAGGAGCAGAGGAGTCGAAGCCTTTTGGAACTAACGTACCAGACACAGGACATGGAGCTGCAGGATTTGGTGTTTTGTCCTGCTGGTGTGTGGTCTTCTTTCTGATACTCTTTGCTCTCATTCATTCCTTTTGGAATGAGAATGTGTATTCTGTCCCATTGCATATTAGAAGTATGTGGGGTTTTTTTGTGGGGGTTACAGTTAGGAGACTGCCTTGAATCTCAGAAGAGACTTAGGATTTTGAATCATGTTGAGGCTGTTAAAGAGTACAAGGACATTTGAAGCAGAGTATGCATTTTGAATTATGATATGACCATGAACCTATACGGGCCAGAGAATAGAATGTGGCAGTTTGAATGAGAAATGTTCTTGGTAGGCTCCAAGCATGTGAATATTTGGCCACGGTTGGTGGTGCTCTTCTTGGAAGTTTAGGAAGTGTGGCCTTGATGAGGGAAGCATGTCCCTGGGAGCAGGCTTTAAGAGTTCATGCCTTGTTTCACTTAGAGCTTGTAGTCTCTCTGCTTCCTGTGCATCCTTGAAGAAGTGAGAAATCAGCTTCCTGTCTTGGCCACCTCTATACCCATATCTCCTTACCATGATGGATTCGTGTTCCTCTGGAACCATGAACCTAATAAACTCTCCCTTCAAAAGCTTGTTGAACATGTTTTATGACAGCAGCAGAAAAGTAACTAGTAAACCCCTTTGGATATTCTTTCATTTCTCTTAGCTATATACTCAGTAATGGAATTGTGGGATCACATGATAGTTCTATTTTCAACTTTTTAGAAGCATCCACATTATCTTTATAATAAAAGTACTAATTTACATTTTCAACTACTACAAGTTTTCCTGTCTCAGTTTCCTCTTCAGGGTTTATGAGAGTTTTTCTTGATAATAACTTTTCTAACTGGCATGACACGTTGTATCTGAAATTTAAATGATCTTTTTCATTGTTTAGTTTTGTGCACTGTAGTTCTTTGAAATTACTGTGAAACTCAGTGTATTTTATTGTTTAAAAAAATTTAGCTGTTCAACTAATAGAATGTGAAAAGTGTTAGAAGTATGTTTGAAACAATCATAACTTTGAAATTTCTGAAAATTCCTGGGAATACTGATTTGTTGTCCCAAATCCTCAAATAGTTACATGCCAAGATTTTGAAAATACTGAAAAATTTACTTCTTTTTATTTTATTTATTTATTTGTTTGTTTGTTTGTTTAGAAGTAGCACTTCATTACAACTTTAACATACTCATTAACAGTTTACAGAGCAAAGATACATCTCTTTCAAAAGTGGCTATAAAAATTTAATTTCACTGTTGAATTAATACAGTTATACAATATTGAACTCAGTATAAGCCCTGTAAGACATAAAATTGAATGCGTTTTTAACCTTTAAAAAAGATCTCTGTTTCATTTTAAAATATACTGTTTCTTACAGAAAGACTCATTGTTTTTGCTCATAACACTGAGATGTTGGCACATGCATCTCTAATCTGTGTGTATCTGATGATTACTAGCCATAATCAGTTGCACTCGAATACTTGGCACCTGTGTATGTCTATAATGTCATTGGGTAGATTTCAATGGTAATTTTTATCACCTCTACTAATTAACACGATGTAAATTTTTATGCTTCCTCCGCAAATATAATTCATTTTTTAAAATTTGTTGATGTGTGTGTGTATCACACAGAACATCCCAAACCATCTTATTCAACTGTACACCCACTTCCCAGATGGCACCTTCCCATAGCCTCCCTCCCCCCACTAGAGCCCTTATACTCTGTTATCCCTGCCACTGTCTGCTATAATGTCGTCACCCCCAGCTATTCCCCACTACTTCTTTTTAAATGTATGTTATAATTCTAAAATGTAACATAGTTGTACATAAGCACACATTGCTTTTAAATTTAAAAATTAGTGTCTAGAAAAAAATAATAATCATAAAACACTTCAAGTCTGCAATTTCAAAGTATCTATAGATC
>NW_008353264.1:104097-140873 GCF_000622305.1 Nannospalax galili | reverse complement strand
AAATTAGTAAAATAGAAGAACTGAACATTACCAATATCCAAATGGACCTAACAGACATATATAGAAATTTTCACAGCAGAACATGCATTCTTTTAAAATAGACATAAAATAAATACAAGGATATACCACGTTATGTCACTGTGGCATATGATTTAGAGTGTCAGTTTGACTGGATGAAAGAAATTTCTAATGATTAGTAAACCATTAACTAGTTTCAAAACCTCTGTAGGCACTGAACCAATCACTTTTCTGCTGAAATATAAACCATGATGTTTTTGTTTGGGTTAAAATGGTCGTGCTGTCCCATATGTATTTGTGAGTCTGTTTCCAGAAGAAACTTACATTTGGGGGGAAACCGTCCCTCATCGTAGACAGACAAAATCCAAAATCTATGAACCTATTTACAAAAAGGCAAGGGAAGGCCAAATTCTTACCCTCTTCTCATACATGGGTTTCAGCCCCTATTGGTTTCAGAATTCCAAGTTCTCTTATCTTTAGACTCTGAGACCTAAACTAGCAACTTTATCAATCAGCCCTCATTAGTTAAGGTTCAAACTACTATTCCATGGTCTTTATTGAATCTGGGTTCCTCTGCATTAGATTGAACCATGCTACTGACATCTATAGTTCTCCATTTTGCAGTAGCATACTGTGGAATTCTTTTGATTCCATAATCAAATGAGTCAGCTTTTAATAAATCTCTTTCCATTTATCTGTTCTTGTCAGTTATGGCTCTCTTGAGGATCATGATTTAAACATTCATCAAAAAATTCTTATCAAATTCACATTCAGAATAATTCTTTGTATCTTTCTCAGTCATGATGACAATGAAACCAGGAATGAACAACAGTAATAGAATAGAAAAATGAACAAATGTATGCAAACAACAACTTTTGTACAACCAGAGTTTAAAAGATGAAATAAAAACAAATTTTAAAAATATCTAGAGACAGTTTGAGACTGGCTGTTCTGGCCTCTGTCTAGCTTAGACACTGAGAAGTCAGCAGACAGCCTGAGAGTGCTGGATCTGGCCTCCACATGATGTAGATGGAATCCCACTGAAACTGGCTAACAGTCAATGGAAAACAGATGATGAGGAGACCCAAAAGTTCATTGCCTTGCCAAGACTGGAAAAAGATCACCCCACACTTACCACCCTCTCCAAGACTCAGGCACTTTTGTGGAACAGGTTGGCACAAGAACATAAGAGCCAGAGGAAGGGGTGGAGTGTTAACTGGAAATGTCCTCCAACCACTATGCCAATAGTCACAAGTATTCCCACACTCACCAAGAACTCAAGAGGGGAGTTAGTTACCCCTTCCACCCAATCAGTGGACCTTAGCTGCATGTGGGGGTAGGAGCAAAGGATATATAAGACGAGAACACCAAGAGGCACCTCTCTCACCATTTCATGTGGCTGTCAGGAGATCACAGGATTTGTATTTGAGTGTGGACTTTATGGCGCAGCCTTAAATGTCGGGTGCTCTTTCTTCTGTAAATAAACTGCCTACCTACTCTTTGCTCTGTTAAAAAAATAATAATAAATAAAGAAAATATTTAAAAGATAAAATATTTTCAAAAATCTAAAGGCTGGAGAGATGGTTCAGATGTTAAGAGCACTGGCTACTCTTGCAGAGGAACCATGTTCAGTTCCAAGCACCCATGTGGTGGCTAATATCCATCCATAACTCCAGTTCCAGGGGAAATCAGACATTCTCTTCTGACCTCTATGGGCATTGCATGACATGGGTGCACTTACATACATGCAGACAATACATTCCTACACATAAGATACTTTTAAAAAAAATCTAAGACAAATGAAAACAAAACAAAACACAACAAAACTTAAGGGATGCAGAACGTTTTATTTCTGCCACATACATGTTTTAACATACACAGTAATTATCATGAATATTATGCAAAGAACTATTTAGTTGTATTTTGTATGTATTGAATGTTCATTTTACATATTTCATTTTTGATGTCGCCTTTTGTTAACATCATCAAATTCTTGATCTATATTCATGTTTGACTCACAGGTTAGTGAATTTGCTTGATTTTAATTGGTGACTATTCAACAGTATATTTTCCCCTGAATTAAACAACCTCTATTTCATTTGGAGATTCATTTATGACTCTGGAATACCAATATAAAATCTCTCTTTTTCATCCATAAAGGCATAAATATTTTAGCATAGATTGTAGATAATTTACCTGTATTTTGTTGTTGTTATTTTATTCATGATCAAGTTAATTTTCATTAGGATAAAAACTGCTGTTGAAGTTTATAGAGTATGCAAGTATTGATTAAAAACACAAATGTTGCATGAATTATTTTGGGTACAGAAATCTTCAGTTGTCAAATAATCAAACAGATGATAACATAATGATCTTAATTACATGTTAAGATGAAAGCACCAACTAGGAAGATGGCATCTTGATTTTAATCAATCATTTTAGTCATGGAGGCAAACTTGAACAGCTTTCAAATTTGAAGTTGCAACTAAGTTGAAAAGAAGTCGAGCAGCTACTAGGCAGAGTATAATTTATATATGACATATGTCACAAATAACAGTGGGAAATAGTCAAGACAAATAACATGATTATTACCATATAATATTTGCATGGCACACTGAAGTTTACAAAATACTTTTTCACATGTAGACAATTTAGTTTTCAAACAATAATAGTAAATATCATTATCCATATTCTGTCTTATCATTTCCCAAATGGCTTAACCCAAGTGATACATCTGATAATTGCTGATGTTCTACCTCAAGATAAGGTCTGAATCTAGTGACTTTCCCACTGTTCCTTTCTTAACATCCATAGACACTAAATCATAACACTCCCTAAATTAGAATATTCATAAAATTTACTCATTATTTGGTTTGAGAGAAACATCATATTTTCATAGCCATCATTCAGAATGATGGACACTTTTTGGCATCATGAACTAACAATATAACAAAATTCAAGCTTTATTGGGAAATTCAATGAAAGTCTCCCAAACTACACTTTATTACATTTTGAATCATATTTTTAAAAGTTTGATAAAGTCATTCTACTAAAAGATTTTAATTTATTAATTGTAGATATTTGTTGTCTAATGCATCAAGAAACCTTAAATGTTCTTTGGAAACCAATTCTAATTATCAGCTGTCCTGATAACTTTTTGTAGCCATTTTTGTTATAATTTGTCACAGATTATTTCATAGTTTTTAATTTACATGTGTTCTTTTTTGTTACGTTATAGTTTATCTAGTTTTAGGTATGCTTGTAGACATAATTTTTTTATTTCTACCCCCAAGCTACTAAGAAAACTTTGGTTATACACATCAAGAATTCTAGCTCAGTTACAAATATTCATTGCCATAGCATGAGGTTTGATAGTGCCTTTAAGTATGCACATTTCTGGTCATCTTGTGTGTCTCCTATTTAATACCTCATTAGCTCCACACATCTCCTCTCTCATTCCAGTCATTTTTTGAACCCTCTTACAGAGATTAAAATATTAATCAAAATGCATGTCATAATCTATAGGAGAAAAGAAAGCAAAAATATATAAATGGCTTTATTCATTCAGGGCCTTGCTTTAGAAAATTATTTCTCAGTGTCTGTGTTAACTCATTAATAAAAACTGCTTCCTACATAAATCACCTTGGGGTTCCATTTTCTGTTCAGAGCGCTCACTACATTCATTATATATACTTGACTGAACATAGCTTTCTTAGAGGTGGAAAAATGAGTTTGCTTAATACTATACACAAATCTCTAACAAATATATATGATGACAACTGTATTGTTAAGAGGCTCAGGAAGTTTATTGAGAAATAAATGTTTAGGAATATTAAGTACTGATTTTAGGCTAGGAAGCACAGGCCCTTGACATAACAACTTTGATAGAACTCTCAACAGGACAACTAGAGCACTGCTGCTACTCTGTACCCTAGACATTCATGTTTCAAGGCTTCTCAAGTTACACTTACCTTAAACCACTCCAGGATTATATGAGAATCCTTTTGGGCCCATCATACTGAGTGTGGGCCCATCTCAGATGTGCACACACGTAAGACTCAAAGGGCAACCAAGTAGCAGTTGTTAGTGGAGAAGTATGAATAAAATTTATCCTGTATATAGCAGTGTATACATGAGTAAAAGGCCCTAGAGTGTGAGAATGTTATGGGAAAAAAAAATCGTGAAACAGATTAGAGATAAAGCACATCACCCAGGAATGTCAGAGATCTTGTTTATTTTTCACATACATGTGGTCCCAGAATAAGCAGCAAAGGCTTCAAGATTTTCTTGGTCCTGAGTAAAGTTTAATTGAAGCTTATAAAGGATTTTTCATATCATCATTTAATAGTCGCCACCTGGGCCTTATGGCCTAGAATGCATATACATTGATGTGCTATGTCATCTCAGAAAATGCCTTTCTGTGTTAAATTTATCATTGCATTTTACAAAGTAGCTATCACACCCAGGGATCAAGACATCTGCTGCCTTTTTATCTACAACTAGGCCAGGATACTTGGGCTAGGAACTGGTAAAACAGTCATAACAGTTCACAAAAATAGATATTATATGCAGAAGTTTAGACATTGCCTCATTTGATCTGCACTTTTGTTAGAATAAGTGAATCAGATGTCCTCTTAGGCCATATGGAGAGTTCTCCATTTTCTTAGTTTCTTATCTTTATCAGTAGGTAGACATGGCTGGTTAGAAAGCATCACAGAGCTTCGGGGGCTGGAGAGATGGCTCAGTGGTTAAGAGCATTGACTGCTCTTGTAGAAGACCTGGGTTTGATTCGCAGCACCCACATGATGGCTACGAACTCTCCTTAACTCCAGTTCCAGGGGAATCTGAAGCGCTTAACTCCAGTTCCAGGAGAATCCAAAGCTCTCGTCTGATCTCCATGGCATTGCACGACACGGGTGCACTCACATACACGCAGGCAATACATTCACACACATAAAATAAAAATAATAAAGAAACATTTTTTTAAAGTTTAAAAAAGCATCACAGAGCTTCAAGGTATTACAGAGTAATAAAACATCTCAAGGTAGTGAAAACATCATAGAGCAATAAAACATCACTGGACAGTAAAATCTCAGATTTGCATTGTAAGATATCTATCTAGAAATCAAAACAAAAGGAAAGGAAATGGCCTAAGCTTAAAAGAGCATTGTAGAAAAATACAGTTTGGTTATAAGAATAAAACTTCACCTTATTAAAAAGATTAAGAAGAGGAGAGAAAGAAGAATAGAGAGGACCACTACCACCTCCCTAGGGGTATGCATTTGCTATGCTGCTGCCTTCTATCCTAGAACTATAAAGAATCTAAGACTTCATAGTTTGAACCCTTCCAGGAGACTAGGAATCAGGAAGATGCCTTGTAAAGGTAGCAACATAGAATGTATTTTATTTAGCAGTTTCTTAGCATTGTTCATAAAGTTAAAAACAGATTTATGGTATATTAGAGCTTCATACGGTTTTCTTACCACAAACCACAAAAATGTTGTATATGGCCTTAGAAAGGCATTATTAGATAAAGATATCATATTCACTTTGCTGGCATATGCAAATATTATCTTCAGTTGTGTGATATGCCTTTCAGTTTAAATGGCTTTGTAGCTTCCCTCCAGTACATACCCTAAAACTAGGCTAGCACACCAGAAGCCTCCATTCACATAATGAACCAAATTCTAACTGTTCAAACTCAATATTTCTGAGGTAAAAATTCGAGGCAATTCAATCTAAAAGTATTCATTTATTGAAAAATCACATCTAAATCACCCGTTATGCACAAGAAAAGCATTTTTAGAATCTCTTAGGAACAAAAAGATACATGAAGCATAGTTGAAATATTCTTTCCCAACAGTGAAGACCTGGTAAGCATGTCAATGGCTATGATACAAGGCAATAGATAGTATGCCCATGGTAGGTGTAGACACCATTCTATGAAGTTCTAAGACAGGGAAATAGTTGTTGGAGGAATTATATTCACTATGTCAGCTGTTTTCCATCAGGCAGGACACAATGATATTTTCTGTTTTTTGTATGAAAAAATATCAAGTACATCTTTTTTTTCTCTGCTCTATAACATGTGTAGAACATGTCAGGAAAGACCCGAATAAACTGGGTATTGGAAGAGAACCCCAACTTTATTAGTGACTATATAAATGATACTCACAAGTGAGAAAAGGAGGTAATACTTTCTGATAGAGGACATAACATTAGCAAGGCACAGCTGAGACACACACACAAGTACAAAAGGAAGTAATGCACTTGAGCATTGTGAAAGGTGGTCTATAGGAAGTGATTTGGGAAATATTTGGAGAGCCATGCAAATTAATAAGGCTTTTGAATGTTAGTTTTAAAGAATCTACTCCTTGTTAAGCAATATATTGCCAATGAATGTGACAAAGTTATGTTAATGGAGTTCTAAAGTATTTTAATAATGTTAACACTGTGGTTTCACTGAAGGCATACGAAGTTCACTAAGATTTCACTAAAAATTTTATTTAATTAACAGCCTGAGAGCTTCCCTAGGATCTGTAGTCATTGAGGCACAGAAGTGATGAGGGTTCTATCTTTGAAGTCTCACAATAGAGCAAGGGAGACTGACCTTTAACAGAATGTATATAATAAAATGCAGTCAGTGGTCATGAAAATAGGTGTTAAAAACACAACATATGCATAGAAAAAAGATGCATTAAATTCCACAAGTGAAGACTTGACCTCTAGAAAAGTGACAGTTGTAATAGAAGATCCATGGAAGGCATTTACAGATTCATTGAAAGGGGCTCTCTGCTGCTAATACAAGGAACAGACAATTTAAACTTGAGTATGGCTAGAGTCTGGCATTTATCTGGAAAGAATAAACTTTTGCTGAACAAGCCAAGAAATAAAAAAATGAGGAATTGATTTAAAGGAAAATATGATTGAATCATACTGAGACAATGGGGTTTTCGCAAGAATAATAACACAAATCTGTTGAGTAGATTGCATCTCATGAAACTTGGCACTCTCTAATTACCCAGTTTTTTACTGTAAAGAATCATGAAAGTTCAATTGGTATAGTCTGAGGTTCATTTTGAAGACTGCTAGGATCTGTTTTAAGGTCCTTTTCCTCTCCATGTAAAGAATTATAAGATGAGAAGTTTGTAGTCACAGCACAGAGCCAAGGTTTATTGAATAATAAGCAACATTTCACACAGCGAAGAGACAGACTCTTGGCAAGATGGGGCATCCAGAGCTGGAGCACTGTCTAACATCCTGGAAAGGCTGGACAGTTATATTCTATAGGTTAGGCTGTGGGACAGGACTAGGTTCACCTTTCCCATTTGGATTGGACAGAGTAAGATGCATGTTGTTGGTTGGTTTACTCATATGAAAGTAGGAACCTGATTGGGTAGAACGAGGGCAGGAAATTTGAAAACCCCACCAGAGGGGGGAAAAAGTCCACCAAAAAGGCCAAAATTGGACAAGAATCTGGAAGTAGGCATTTTAAATATAAGTAAATGTACCTTGAATAAAGCTTAACCTAGTCCAGTAGCTCCTCTTCTGTCTGGGTTTCCCCTGCAGTCTGGGGCCTCCTCATCTCCTGACTATCTGCCTAATTGAGAACTTACTATCTCCTTTTCTTCTTCATTTTTCCTCTCAGAGGTTGTCCCAAATGCTGATGGGGTATGGGGCTACTGACATTTCTGACTGCTTCTTGTTGATTGGGGACATAGATAGTGACTGCAGTTGGGATATTCGTTGGGGAGGTCTACCTAGGAGGCTTTTGGAGGGACTTGCTCCAGGGTTGGTTGCCGCTGTGTATTTTGGGTTGTCCAAGAAACCTCAATAAAAACTTCTCCTGGGTGTTTTGCTTTAAACATCAGAGCGTGTGGAAGCAAGAGAGTTGAAAACTGCCATTTGGTGCTAGCCATGATGCTCACTGTAGCCTTGATAAATGCAAGAGATTATCCCCGAAAGAAGCAAAGCAACAACAGTAATTAAAAGAAAAAATAAGGAGATATTGCCTGTTTAGACATGGTGAGAGTTTGAATTTTAGGGAAAGAACAAAGACCAGCCAATAAATACTTGGTAGGCTTTATAATAGTTACTTCTATCTCAACACATTTCATCCTCCTTGGCTTACTATTTCCTCTATTTGGTGAATTACTGCCTCTTGCCTGCCAGTAATTTAAGGAGTTTATCAGTTTCTAGTTTAAATATAGAAGCAAGCCACATTATCTCAGATATCCTGACCTCATGAGGAGCTGAGACATTTAAGCTGAACTCGAAGAGAGTTTCTTCTATGTCCCGGTTAAGGGTCATTTGATTTAGAGTTTGGAATTTCAGGACCAATGTGTTATTCAGTACACCACAGTCCTGTTTTGCTTGTGACACGAATAAAAAGGTTTTACAGTCAAAGTCAGTTAGCATCATTCTTTCATTTTTATTTCCTTCCCAGCAATTCCTAGCAATTCTCAGGGTTTAGGGCCCACATTTTTTCCAATAAAGGTCTCAGAAAACCTTGTTTGCAGAGAGGCTGGAGAGATGGCTCAAAGGATGGGAGTACTGGCTGTTCTTACAGAGAGAGGACCTGGGTTGAGTTCCAAGCACCCACGTGGTGATTAACAGCAGTTATCTGTACCTATCTATAACTTCAGTTCCAGAGGACCTAATGCTCTCTTCTAATTTCTGTGGGCTTTGAAAAATAGGGATGAACTTACATACATGCAGGCAATACACTGAGATGCATAAAACTTAATAAATAAATAAATAATACATAATGAAATAATGAAATATTATTTTGAGAGCAGAACCTGTTTGTGGAGCAAAATCCATGTCACGGTTCAGGGCTTGTAGGGGTCTCCCTTTAGCTTCTATTGCACTTTCTTAGCAAAATTCGGCCTTCAGGAGCTACCCACCATCCCCAAGGATATAATTGACAATTTTCCTTTTTGGTCAAAGATCATTCTTCTGGGGAATATTCAGGCCTCACAGGGAGGAGTATGGACTTCTTCCAGAGGATGGAGCACTCTATGTGTCCAGGTGGAGCCCGTTTGACTTTTGAATCTGCTGACCCATTGCCTCTATCTATGAAATTACCTGCCTTCTGATGGCCAGGGCAGTGAGTTACTGCTATTTGGGAGGATTGTAAGACAGCATCAAGCAGTTGGAGAATCACCTGAGAGAGTTGTGTGAGGTCCCTGCTGTGGGCAAGAGTTCTTATTCTCTTCAAATGACAGCATGAGAATGCGTGGAAGATAAGGAAGGAGTACTTACAATCAATATTTCGATAGATAGATAGATAGATAGATAGATAGATAGATAGATAGATAGATAGATAGATAGATTTACCTTTATGCCTTTTGATAATTGCACTGCTCAAGTAAGAGTTATTAATTCTGCTAATTCTGTGCTCAAATTCTTGGAATGGATCCTAAATCAAGTACTCCAGAATCTTAGACCATAGCATATCCTGCATGATATATTTCTTCTTTCAGGACGGAATTCCCAACAGTGTATATTATTAAGCCTGGGTTCTCCAAAGGCTGGCCAGCTAGATCAGGACAGGATGTATAGCTCTCCATTTGGATCTCTACACAAGAATGATGGGATCCCTCTCTCCTTTGGGGAAGTAAGTAGCTGGACTGAGATCATGGCAGATTTTAAGAGTAATCTCGGGTCCTCCAAGAATCAGGGCCCGGTATTTAAGCAAGTGGCTGTCTGTTAACCATAGGTTCCATTTAGAATTCAGAGTTCCCCCAATGTCATGGGGCATGCAGACTGTCAAGGGACACCCTAGAGCAAATGTCTGGGCCTCTGGAATCAGAAGCGCTACAGCTGCCACTGCCCAAAGCCAGCTGGGCCATTCCTTGACATTTGCTCTCATTCCTTTCTGAGATAGCCTACCTACTGAGGAGAAGGTCCTATGAGCAGAGTAATCACTCCTAAGGCTGTGTCCTGTTTTTCAGCAACATATACTTGAAATTTTTGTTGAGTAGACATGCCTAACACAGGGGTTCACATTAGGGCCCCTTTGAGCTTTTGAAATATTATTTGTGATTCTGGACTCGATTCAATCTGATTAAGCTCTCCTGTTTGTGACTCCTTAAGTACCTGATAAAGAAACTTAGTAAGTTCTGCCTATCCAGGGAACCAGAGTATACAGTATCCAGTAACCCCCCCCAAAGGCTCTTAATTGTTTGAGGGCTTTGGGGTGAGGAAAAGATAAGATTGGCTAGATCTGTTTGGGTTCCAAAGCCGTGGTTCCTTTAGATAAGACCAGACCTAGGTAGGAGACCTTAGTCTGACGTAATTGAGTTTTCTCCCATAAGACATTATAGGCTCTGTCTTCCAGAAAATTAAGGAAGGATTCTGTCTTTTGGGAGATAACTTTCTCAGTTGGACCACATAAGAAGAGATTATCTACATGTTGGATTAAAATAATTCTTGGTTGGTTCCAATCCATTAGGTCTTAGCCCAGGGACAGACCAAATGTGGACAATCTCAGAAGACATGAGGAAGGACTTCCCATGTAACTTGGTCTGTTTTTTGAGTAGAGTCTTCAAAGGCAAATGGAGGTTGAATATCTGGGTAAAGTTGGATGCTGTAAACGCCAGCCTTCAGATCAAGCACTGAATAGTTGGTAGTATCAAAAGGACTCTGAGTCATAAGGGTGTTAAGGGTTAGGAGCCAATGGGTGGAGAGGAACCACTGCTTCATTTATCAATCAGAAACCTTGTACTAATCTCTTCTTGCTCAGGACCATTTTGATTCCTAGTATTGGAGTGCTATAAAGGCTAGAACATTTAATTAATAATCCTTGCCATTTTAGGTTACTGATGCTGGGGATTAATCCTTCCCTAGGCTCAGGTTTAAGGGGATACTGCTTTTGATGAGAGAAGTAGGAAGGGTCTTTCAGATGAATAATCACAGGGGTGGCTCTACCAATGGTGACCCCATCAGTCAACATAATGGGAAGATATTTGTTTCAAATAAAAGCAAGCAGTTGTTTTGTCCCAGGGAGAGTAATAATTGTACTTTGAGTTGGAACAACCTATCCCTCCCCAATAAAGGGACAGGAGAGCGAAGCAATATTAGAAAGGAATGATAGAAATGGAGATCTTCATGTGAACAAGCAAGTGGCTGGGTAAAATAACATTTGTAGGCTTGCCCAATATGCCCAGAACAGTATCGGATTTTGTGGATCAGAGGCCAGCATAGAAAGGTAGGACTGAGAATTGGGCTCCTGTGTCAATGAGGAAATCAACTTGGCAATCCATCAGAACTTCCCAGGACTCCTCTGTGTAAATGAGTGTGATGGGAGCCCATACAGGTAGCCCCAGGACCCATGACAGGAAGAATGCCCTGGGCCCATATCTTTGACTCTTCCAAAGATTCTACTTACAGTTGAGGCAGGGTCTCATCAGGGGCTGATGCCTCTGTGGACAATCCCTTCAGATGTGGCCTTCCCATTCACAGGGGAAGCACCCTTTCAGGCCTGATTGATTTCTCAGAGGGAGGGCTGTAATCAGGTTGGCCCTCATGGCAGCTATCAACTCCCCATGGCATCTATCTTTTGCCTTTCCTTCTCTTGCTCCCTATTATAATAGACTGAATTATCATCTTGGACTAAATCATCCAAGAGCTTGCTTATTTTGACCACCAGCTTTTGAAGCTTCTTAACAATGTCTGGGGCTGATTGTGTGAGAAATTTGTTGCTCAGGAGGATCTCCTCTCCCTGTCACCCTGTTTCTAGATTGGTGAACTTTCTCCTAGCCTCCTGGAGTCTATTCAGGAAAGTGATGGGGGACTCTGTCTTATTGATGAATGCAGGAAAGTTGAGAGTAATTTGTGTTTCACCTTAGCCTTTTTGAAACCCTCTAGCGAGTCCTGTGCCACTAATTGCTCTAATTCCTGGAGTTCCATTTTGGATTTGGGGAGGGAACTCCCTGTTCTCCAGTGAATATTCTATACTTCTAATTTCTTCCCTTGATTCTGGTGGTGAAAAAAACATTTCCATCCAAGATTGCTTGGTCTCAAATTCTGTTCCTTTCTAGGGGATGGGGGTTGCAGTTTGTTCTAACAACAAAATCACATTCTTCCAATCCAGTTCATATAATTGGTGAAATATATTGTATGGGCGCACGGGGATCTCGGAGCGCCAGCTGCTGCCTGGCGCTGGTCTCTCTCGCGCCGCTGGGGTGTGGCAGGTTGCATGCACCGCGTTGCTGTTCGGGTCCCTGGCTCTCCGTGGCTACCAGATGCTGGTGACTCAGCGGGTCGCTGAGCTTCCAGGCGAGTTCCGTTCCAAGCTACCAGGCACTCCCTCTGTGTTTCGCGATCCGTTGGCCACCAGGTCACAAGGGGAGGTGCAAGAACTGCAAAAGCAAGATCTTCGCGAGTGGTTGTTTACGAAGGGACAGCCCCCTCAGGGGAGACTGAATCGTAGGCAGTAAGACACAGGATACAGCTCAGTCAGGTACAGCTCCTTTATTCAGTGATTCAGCTCAGCTCCAGATCTTAGTGATTCAGCTCCGATTTATTAGGGGGAAACCAGGATATTTATAGTGTGGAGGCAGTAGCAAAAGCCTGAGTTGATAGGTGCTTTGTAGGATGCCCCATTTACATGTCGTGGTGGGCTTTTACCAGGCTGTCAGACAGTGCCTGATTATCACACAGGAAAACCTGGCAGTTTCATGCTGGAGGACATGTATCTGTGACGGCACTTCAAAAGGTAAGTCAGGAAGAGAGCAGGAAGGCACCCCGCTGAGAAAGGGAGTCTCTGCATTCGCGCTGAGCCGGCCTGCGGCTATCCGGATATGGAGAGACTGCTACCTTAGACAGCAGGGGTCCCCAACAATATTGGTCAATATTTTCAATATGATTTCCCAGATCCTTTTGAATTTCTTTAAATTCAACCAAATAAAAAAGGAAGTATGGGTGGGTTCCTACCTTTCCCTAGTAACTCAGGAAGGAAACACTCCTGTTGGTAGAGGGTAATGAGGGTATTTAGGGGACCTCAGTTGGTTTATTATTTTGTCCAGAGGAACTTTCCCCCAAATTAGAGCATACTACTGCCAGAATCTGGATTCTAGTCTACATTTTTTGCTTATTCTGGGTAATCCAAGAGATAAAATAGTTGGAAATAAGAAATCCTGGCCCATTTTCTTTCCTTTTTACAAAACAGATGGAGTTGGAGTATAGTGTTATAATTTAAGGTCTCTCTGGTGGCCATTTTTCTCCACTTCATAAAGGGTAGTCAGGCCTGCCATGAGTATAAAAGAAGGTTAGCCCTCTCTTCTTGACAGTTTGGTGATTTAGCAGCACAGTGGAGAATGAGGAGGTATCTTTGAAGCTGTGTTTCCCATCTGTAAAGCAAAAACAGAACAGCAGAGTCCTGTGGAGAATTGTCCAATACTCACTGGTTCTTTTTTGGCCTTATTCTGGAAGGGCAGCTCCAGCTCTGAGGAGGGACTGTCAGCATGGTCTGACTGTATGGCCCTTGGTCTATTTTTGGAGCAGGATTGAGCCATGCTTACCCACAAAGAAAATCCTGGACCCCGATAATTTTGCCTATGTCAACAACCTCTTACACCTCCATTCTTGGAAAAATAATAGTTCCTGTCTTACCCTCTCTAGGAATGAATAGATGAGAGCTTGAACTGTTAGAAACTCTAGGGAGGGGACCCCCTTTTTGTGATTTAAGTATCTCTGATTACAGGGCCTGAAAAAGGCTAGACTAAAAGCCACATTCAGGCAGCAGGGAAAATGTTCCCAGTTTGTCTCACTAACAAGTCTGAAAAGGTGGTGGCCCAGTCAGTAGGTGACATACTACTGTTTCTCCATAAATATTTGAAGTTCTTGGGGTGCTCAGAAGGTTAAAGGGGGAATATAGTGACCCAGATGATGGAGGAAGGGCAAAAAATCCCAGGGATCTGGGAGAGGAGGTAGATTGTGAGAAAAAAATCTTAATCTTCCCTTTATGGAATTTGTTGAGGGTCTTTCAGTCCTCCCTTATGTGAGTCACAGTAGGGGGAGGGGAAGGGTGAATGGCAGAGGTGGCCCCAGATATATTTAAAGTTTGAGGTAATAGTGGCCCTCCATATGTCTCTAAAAAATAAGGCTAACTTCAGTCCAGGGCAGTATGTCCTTCCACTCATCCCTCTTCTTAATCCAACCTTTTCAGTTGTGGGAGAGAAAATAGAAAGAAATAGAAAGTGTGGCATGGGAGACAGAGGGGGAGGAAGAAAGAGAGAGAAAGAGAGAAAGGATGGAGGGAGGGTTTTAACTAATATTTTCCTGTTCTAATACCCAACCTGGGGCATTGGAGGCCTCTAGAGTCCTCCACAATAAAGGGCACATTTTTGGGATGAGGTGAGTCAGCACAAACCTCTCAAGAGGAGGTTCCAGCCAAAACTGTGCAGATTACCATCAGACCAAATGAAGACATGCCCTCAGATTGTCCTAAGACTTCATGTGGGAATAAAACACCATCCTGGGAATTGAGCCAGGCTAGTCTTGGCAGGAGGGTTTCCCCTGTATCCAGGATACACGAGAAGTCCTGGAAAATCATGGTCATGTTCTCTGAGTCCTTAGCAATTTAGCCTGGTTGTACTGACCTTTAAATGCATCAGTGGGCTTCAGAGAAGTTCCTGTATAGGCCACCAAATAAAGCCAGCTAGGGTTTATTCTCGGGTCTTTTTCTTGCCAGGTAAAAAATTACAAAACGAGAAGTTTGCAGTCACAGCACACAGCCAAGTTTTATTGAAGCACAAGCAACATTTCACACAGCAAAGAGACTCCAGTCAAGGGGAGGGGGGGTCCAGAGGTGGAGCACCTTCTAAACCCCTGAAGAGTCTTGGCTTTTATAGTCTATGGAATACAAAGTGAGATGGGATTGGCTCCCTCCCCACTTTGGACTGGACAGGGTAGGATGCATATTGTTGGTTGGTTCACTTTTATGAAAGCAGGAATATTGGGTAGAGCAAGGTCAAGAAATTTGAAATTCTGAGCAGAGGAATAAAGCCCACCAAAGGCACCAAATTTGGACAAGAACCCCATGGAAATAGGCAATTTGGGATATAAGTGAGAGTAATTGGAACAAAGCTGAATCTAGTCTGGAGCCTCCTCCCCTATCTATGTATCTATCTATCTGTCTATCTATCTATCTATCTATCATCTATCTATCTATCTATCTAAATATCTTTGGATCTATCTACCATCTCTCTATCATCTTCTATCTGTCTATCTATCTATCTATCTATCATCTATCTATCTATCTATCTAATTAATTAATAATATTACCTCTTATTTTCCTTCAATCTAAAAATTCATGAAACAAATATTTAGAGAAAAGGAGATAATGTAACCATTGAGAAGATAGTGTACAAAATTAAAGCTAGTCACACAGAACTACAAAGAAATAGACCTGAAGTCATATGTGACTGCCCAAAGGGAATATACTCCAGGAGTTCAGGATAAGATGATCCTAATTGTCAGTACATTGGATCTTGTTCTGTTCTATTTCCATGATAAGAATTGCAATATTTTCTCAGAGAAAGAAAATTTCTACTCCTGATTTGTATGTTTTGAGTTCGGGGGAAAAATCATATAAGAAAAAGAGTAGAGCAAGAGCCTTTCCCTTCAGGGAAAGCCAGTGCTTTGTCACACCTTTTTGATCACAAAGTAGCAGCAAAATCAATGAGCTTCTGGCCTTTACGACCTGACCTCTCTTTCTAACTACAAACAGGTCTGTAAATCACTGTCAGTTTTGTCAGGAAGTTTTGACATGAATGACTAGGGTGATCCCAGTGATTACATCCTCATAAACTGAGAAGCCATCAGGGAATTTACACTACAGGAGTTAGTTATCCCAGAGAGCTGTAGTCATTGAGATCCAAAGCAGTGACCTACAGATGGAAGACTAGCATCTTACCATATTCTAATATGGACTGGTCAAATTGATACATGTAATAATTAAATTTTCCTAAATTTTAAGAAGGAAAAAGCAGTGATTATTATTGCAAGGAATAAATTCAAGAAAGTCATAGCCTCAAATAAGGTTCCAACACAAATCCTTTATCTTAAATGCTAGTTTTACTAAGTTTATTGCACATATAACAGTAAATCAGGTAAGTCTGTGCTATAATAAATAAACAATCTCCAAATCTCAATGGCCTAAAATAGTAATAGTTTATTTCCACTGTGAGTCTGTGTAAAGAACAAGATGCTCTATTCATCAATGGAAACATTTCTGGCTGATCAGACAGCAAGGGAGGCAGACAACCTGCCCGTTACAACAGGCCGTGAACCAATCGCAAAGATTCTTTTGGCACTGGAGTTATCACCATCTCCACAGTACACTGAAGAGGAGGATCAGTAGGCTAAAAGCGAAAAGGGGTCCAAAGGGTCACAATTCCCAAACCACACACTTTTTGTTCCCCCCAAAATAATGACCCCCCAGTTTGTGAAGCAGGATCATCAAGTGACTCACCTGAGAGAGACAGCCATCGGAAATCGTCAAAGCCAGTACTACTTTATACCTAAGCTCCCCATCTTATATGGCCAGACCAACACAAGATGCATGGCATGCACAGAGAACAATGCTGAACAGAGACTAAAACCCAATGTAGTGATACAGGCCGCCGGGACAATGCCCTTTGAGAATCTGGAAATAGATTTCACAGAAGTCAAGCCACGCCATGGGCACAAATACCTGCTATTCTTGGTCTATACATATGCAAGACAGAGTGAGGTATTTTCAGTTTGCACAAAGCAGGCCCAGGAAGTGGTAAGGCTCTGTTAAGGGAAATCATTCCAAGATATGAGCTACCACTCTTGATCAGATCAGACATTAGGCCTGTTTTTTTACCTGTGTTTGTCCAAATTCTAAGACTGGGGACCAAATGAAGACTTCATACAGCTTATAGACCAAAGAGCTCAGGAAAAGTTGAGTGCATGATCAAAATCTTTAAGACTACTTTAGCTAAACTTTGCCAAGAAACCCAGGTGCCCTGGGTTCACTTACCACCTCTGACTCTGTTTTGAACAAATGTACCCCCTAACCAGGCTATCCTTTCATGACCAATAATAGGAGAGCTGAGATGGGACATCCAGCAAATAGGAAATTTAGAAATTTCTGAGCATTTCCTGGTTGTAGGAAATATGCTATGTCATATCAACAGGGAGACTTTAAAAAGAGGCCCCATCCCATTAGGAAATATGGGTTAAAGACTGGAAGAAGCCACTTTAGCAAGGCTGGACTGGCCCCCATGCAGTTATACTGGTGACTCCTGCTACCAGTTAAAGTTGCAGGTATCAACCCCTTGTATTCATCACACCCAGGTGAAAATGGATACAGAAAAATAGGAAAACTGGATAGGAGAACTGGACAGCAGATATTCATCCTTAGCCAATCTGAGTCACACTGCAGAGACAACTGGACCTCACCAGGAACTTCAGTCCTGTTCTTGCCACCCCTGGAAGCTAATCACTATACACATGGCATGTAATGTTTCATGATAAAAATAGATTAAATTTTTCTATATATATATTTAAGACTTCTGAAAATTAAAAGGCAATGGACAAATAAAAAATGGAATGATAGTTCACAGATGTATTCAATATATTTATAAACGAGATTATATTTGGTCCTTTTTGTTTTGTTTTGTTTTGTTTTGCTTTCCTGGTGCCCAGAAAATTTTAATGCTTAAAGCTACCTTTTTCCAGTGTTGAAATCAACCCGCTACAGTTTTGAGGCCTTTTACAATAATAAATGAAATACAGTTAAATGCACTGATAATTCTAACTATTGCAACATCTTATCTTGTCCTATCAAAGGATGGGTTATCAAAAGGAATATTTATTAATGGATTTACATAATCCTGTATGTTCTTCCAAATATTTTTCCCCAAAGAGACAACTTAAGAAATGAAAGCTTATTAAGTAAATGAATGTTTGCATTACAGAAGACTGAATTAAGTTTAAGAAGGAATTGGGGGTATATCTCAGTGGTATAGGGCTTTCCTAGCATGCACAATATCATTTGTCAAACCAAGCCCAACAAAGAAAAATTTCAGTTAGAGAGATAGATTAAGCATTAAAAGTTGTGTCAGACATACGTGAGAAGCCCCACAGAAAGATGAAAGTGTGGTCTCTACAGGACTATCTCCATCCTCTTCTCCAAGCAAGTATTGGTGTGTTCAAAGAAACAGAAACCAGGGTCAAAAGCATCTGTGACAGGTAAAAGTTGGAGTATTTCCAGGAGAGACTTTGTTAAGAAAGTTAACATCAGCAGGAAAACTGAAAATAATGAACAGGAAACACACCAGTCCTTGACACAAGTATGTGAGAGCTACATTCAAATGACTTAGATCACACTTGATTTTTAAAATACATCATTTCAAAATAGACTAGAACACATGGATATATAGTGTCAATATCATATAATATTTGACTGATGCATTACTCAAAATGAATTAGCTCAAATGGATATGTGGATAGCACCAAAAATTGCCTATTAAATTAATAGCATTTGATAAGAAAATAAACACAATTTTAGAATACAACATTCAATTATATAATCAAATAGTCTTAATGTCAACATAATTTTTATTTATTATTTTTATTTTATGTGTGTGAGTGCATTGCTTGCATGTGTGTTAAGTGCATCTATGCCGTGCAATGCCCACGGAGGTCAGAAGAGGGCATCAGATCCCCTGAAACTGCAGTTATGGACAATTGTTAGTCCCCATGTGGATGCTGGGAATCAAACCAGGGTCCTCTGCCAGAGGAGCCAGTGCTCTTAACTGCTGAGCCATCTTTCCAGCCCCAATGTCAGTAATCTTTAAACAAAGAGAATGATTATGATCTCCAATTTTGTCTTTGAATAAAAAATTCATCTATTAAATATATTTATTTTTCATATTTTATTGTTCCTTTCTTCTCATTGAGACATCTGGGATTGTACCTTTGATCAACACTAGAAATAGTGCTGTCTTAGCTGAATATTGGGGAAATAAAGGTGGTGTTCTAACACCAAAAAAATGTAAACTATGGTAGTTAATAAATGAATCGGAGTTGTAGATTAAACCTTCAATATTCCAATTATCCAGAAAAAGTATAATATTTTAAGCTACTTCAGATAAGATATAGATTTACATTAGATGTACAATCTATGTAAGGGGAAACATGTAGCCCTGGCTATAATTTCCAGTAGCAAAACGTTTTTACTTTTTAATTAAATATTTTTAACATTCTAAATAATTTGGGGTTATGTTGAGATGATCCACTACAAGTGAACAATATGTAGTGATCAAATCAGATTAGTTAGTATTTACATAGATTTGACATGTTAAGTTTAGAAAAGAAGTTTAGAAAGTTTAGAAAGATGTTAAAATATGGCATGAGAAGTTTGACAAAGCCAAGATATGCAAGAATTTTATCATAGTATATAAAAATCATACAGTACAAACAAGCATTATTAAAGAAATAATTGTTGAATGATTAATTCTTGTTTGCTCAATATTTCTAAGTAACTCACTTGAAGATATGGTTTCTCATGCTCACAAAATGATATGTGAGATTACTTATGAGATTATTGTAATAGCATAAAATTGAAGGCAACTAAAATATCTATTAACATAAGATCAGTAGCTACAACATGGTTAGAAGTGAAGATCATAATAGGAAGGGTAACAGGCCAGGCACAGAAAGATTCCACATTATTTCCTTCATGTGTGACCTTAAAAATACTGTGTAAGTGGAGGGGAGAATAGTGGTTAGGTACAGAATGGAATGCTCAGATCTAAATGAGACATCTATATCATGCCTTCTCTCCTGAAGGCTAAGAGATCATGGTGGAGGGGGAAGAAAGATTGTAAGATTCAGAGGTAGTGGATGATTGCAACAAAACAGTGTTTTCCAGACATGGCGGTGTAGTTGCACATATGAACACACCAAGACTATGAATACATGCATAAGATCCAAATGACAACAAGTGAGACAAAATCTCAGCATGGATGGGGGAAGGACTAAAGAATTTCTACCCATAGCTGAGAAATTCTTGGGGAGGGAAAATCAGTTTTCTTCATGGGTGCAACCCCTTAGAAGCTAATTATGGGTCAGTAGGTGTTTTTCCACCCATGTACATACAGCCAGGACTAAGTGAGTTAGTGTTTTGGTTTTTTGTTTATTTGTTTGTTTGTTTGTTTTTTAAGAGTTCATGAAGTTGGAAGGGGAAAGTGGTGGGGTGGAAAGGGGAGGAATGAGAAGGAAGTGAAATGTAGGTAGATTTGATCAAAATATATTATGTGCATGTATAAAAAATGAATAACGGTTAGTAGAACAGTGATTATAGTTAACAACATCATACTCTATAATCCTATAATTTATCATCATAAAGAAATAAGTGTGTGAGATGATGGCTATGTCTTAGTATCTGGAGTTAATCAATATACTCTGTATAGTACTAAAATATCAGGATCTACTTCATAAGGATATGTAATTGTCATCTTTCATTAAAAATCAATGAAAATAAGACTATGAAAGTATTCCAATATTGAAAGAATGCTGTCATCACAAGAAGACACTGTGAATCTACTGAAATCAAGTCTGAAATAAGTTCATGCCCTTTTTATGGAATATCAGTATTAATTTTCTAAGAATAATGTAGGCATACAATAACAGTAAACTATCCCCTTCCTCATATGTCTTCCCTCGTTTCTTATTGTACAATAAATTCCTTTTTGAGGTCAAATATTGAAACAAATGATCGTTTAATTCTCTTTAACCCTTCAGAGCCCTGGACCAAATAATGATTTTTGCTTTGTACCAGCACTGGAAGTAGCAGAAATTTTGGTAAATGTTTAAGGAATAAGTGAGACTTCACAATTCCAGTGGTGAAAAATAACCCAGAAAGCTGATTTAGCTCAGTATTAGAGTACTTGCCTAGCATGGCCAAGGGGTGGGCTCAATGCAAAGAACTGCATAAAGAGGAAAAGATCCAGAATTTCAGCTAAGAGAGTCTTTCTTCTATTTTAACAGAAACTCTATAACACAAAATAAACTAAATGTAAAGTCCCTATGATAGAATTTTCCAATATGACCCAGCGTATCTCAGCAGAGAATTACCAAACACTTGTCATGGACACAATACTGGAAGGAGGTCAAGTCTTATTGTTGTCCTAAATATCAATTCAGTGTTCCAAGGTTCGAATAATGTGCTGTAAATTCATTTTACCATGCCATTGTTCTCGGAGGTTTGTACTGTTCACTGTTGTGTATCTTTAATGTAACGTACAGAAAAGAATGCTCTTTTAAAAGACTTCCATGGTAAGAAATAATATCAGGTTGTGAAAATATTTGGGATTGAATAGTGTTTAGAGTCTGGTTTCTTAAACTGTAGGTTGCAACTTAATGCAGAGTCTTAGAAATAAATGTAGGGGTCATGAGGAATTTAGCAACAGGCAAAGGTTTCTGAACATGAACATGTAGTCACAAAAATTTAATTCAAAATCAAATATGTAATGAATAGTAGATGGATCTGTCAGTACTCACCCATTTTGCAATGCATAATTTCATTACAACCTTGGTTATCACGCAAAGCCTCAAACACCTTGGCTCACAATCAAGATTGTTGTATATTATGAACAGTGGTGCTTTAAAATATGCATGCAAAATATTTGCTTTTATAGAAACATACTGATTTAATTACAGAATGCAAGACATTTAATATTTTCAGACAGTCATTCCTAAGCATGTAGGTAACAAATGGATATAAGTTTGGATTGTATTGTGTAACAATGATTGATTTTAAAAGATGCTGTGTGAGTGACAGGCTTGAGTTTTATTTTAAAACATCATTAAAAAATCATTAAATTTATTTAGCTTGAGATTTGGACAGAATTTCAAACAATTTCTGAAATGGTACTAAATATATTTCTGCTATGTGAATGTGAAGCTGCATGCATGTCACTATTATAAAATCAAAATAATGATCAACTCTGAAAAACACCTTAGCTACATGTGGGGGGAGGGGCAAAGGATACATAAGCTGAAAATAGCAAGAGGCACCTCTTTTAGCACTTTGTGCAGCTGTCAGGGATTCACAGGATCTGTATTTGAGTGTGGACTTTATGGTGCAGCCATAAATGTGGGGTTCCCAGTCTTCTGTAAATAAATCCCTATTCTATGCTTTTTTAATATAATAATGATAATAATAATAAATAAAATATTTTTAAAAAAGAAATCCTGTAATGAGAGTTGGAGAGTTGGCTCATGCATTAGGAGCACTGGTCTCTCTTGCAGAGGATCCAAGTTCAAGTTCCAGCACCCACTTGGTGACTAACAACCATTCCTAACTCCAGAAACCCTTTCTGACCTCTGCAGGCACTGCACAACATGGGTACAGTTACACACATGTAGGCAATACACTCAAACATATAAAATAAAAAATAAATAAATAAAATAGTTTTTTTTTTTGGTCTTTTTGAGACAGGGTCTCCATGTAGCCCCAGCTGTCCTGGAACTTACTATGTAGACCAGGCTGGCCTTGAACTCACAGAGATTCACCTGACTCTGCCTCCCGAGTGCTGGGATTAAAGGTGTGCACAACCATGCCTGGCCAAGAAAAAAAAACAAAACAAAACATTGATTATGCTAAATGTCCTGTAGTCTCATGCAGTTAATCAAAAAAGATTATTCATGTAAAAATAAGCAATTAAATCTATGATCAATATGCATATTTGTTTTCATTTCAATAAAAAGCATATATCTAAGAATTGTCTTTAAATTTCCTTATGATTTATTGTCAGTTAATACAGTATTTTATATACCTAAATACCCAAGATTGTATAAAAATTTCTCAGGTGATACGAGATCTCAAGCTGAAAGTGATTGTATTACAGTGAATAATAGCCAACAGAATCATATTAACTCATTTAGTGCCATGTGGACGTTTGTGTACAATAAGCACAATAAAGAAAATACTTTCAATATGATAAAGGCATACTTCACAATCTTCATTATTGTATGATTTCATATCCAAAACTTCAATGATACAGTCAGAAAAATCACTTGATAACTACTAAGTCCTTATCACTCTTCTTAAATTTAAGAAAATGAGAGAAAATCAAACTGTAAAGCTCAAAGCACATAGCATCAACTTGAAAGATACACTGATTTCAGTGTTTTGAAAGTGAGTGAAATTGAAATTTCTAAACTTTCTCAAGTCATAGTTTTCAGTTACTACTGTGCTTATGGAAGAAATTCATTTTATTTAAAAATATTAGAATATCAGATGCTATGCATATGCTGTGCTAATTTGTTTAACTTGCTATTTACACAACTCTTTATTAGAAAAATTAAAAAAATAGTACCTTTCACATTTTCCCAATATACAAATCAATATATTGTGTGCCTTCAATCCATAATTACATAAGCCACACTTTCAATTATTAGGTTTATAAATCTTATGTTAAATGTTCTTATAAAAAAAATTTAGGCTAGGTTTCTCTGCCCTTTTGTAGGGGCACAGTACTTTTCGTACTGTGTGAGAGTGCCTGGATCTTTCCTCTGCACAGTTGTGAGCTTTCCAAATCTTGCCGTGCACATCCCCCTACATTGGGACCACCTGCAGTCCATTCTACCATGCTAGGGCTAAGAGTCTCTGCCCTTCAATAGTGCCCCAGACCTTTGCAGACTGCCTAAGAATGTCTGGAGACAGCATCAACTTTGTGGTGAACATCCCCAAATCTGGCTGTGCCCATCACCCTTCATTGGGACCACGTGTGTCCCCTCCCACTACTCCAGGGCTAGGCTGCTCTGTCCTTCAGTAGGGGCTGAAGCCTTTTCAGATTCCCTGAGAACACCTAAATTAGGCGTCCCCATAGCCAGCCTCCCAAATTGTGCTGTGACTGCATGCTAGTACGGACCTAGACCTTAGGAGGAAGCATGAGAGTACCTGACCGCCACCTGACTTGGGCTTCTGCCAGAGCTCCCGAGTAGCCAGTCTGAAGCCAACTGGTCCTCCCAGTATAAAATCAAAAGAGAGAACCTAAAGCATAGACCAAGCAGCTTTACATGGCCAATAAGGAACAACCAAGGTGCACCAATATTACAAAGAGGAGCAGACTTCAATTCAACAAAGGAAGGCTTGAGATTCATACCAAAATCATAAACAAAAAAAATGAAACATGGCAAAATCACAGTGGAAAAATAATAATATGGAAAACCAAAATAAGATGTTCCTACCAAATACCACCAGTCCTATAGAAGAGCTGTATAAGGAGAACTCCCTGGTAATAAGCCAGGACAAAGACTTTAAAAGAAAAATCATAAACATGATTAAAGAATTCAAGGAATTTAAAGGACACCCAAGCAAAGAACTAAAAAGAGATGGGGATAAACTTCTTTCTGAATTCACAAAAGAGATGGGTATGTTGAAGAAAACTCAGGCTGAAATGAAGAAAACTCAGGCTGCAAAACTCAATAAGCCAACTTGAAACAACAGGAGAAAGTCTCACCAACAGAATAAATTAAATGGAAAAGAGAATACCAAGACTGGATGATAAAGTTGAATAATTGGACAACTCAAAGGAAGATTATGAAAAACTTTTTTAAAACACAGAAATGGAATATGCAGGAAATGTGGGACACCATGAAAGAATAAAATTTTCAAATCATAAGCATAGGGGAAGAAGAAATTCAGGTTAATGGTATTGACCAGATCTTCAACAAGATTATAGAAGGAAATTTCCCCAAATTAAGGAAAGACATGCCCATACAAATACAAAAGGACATAGAACATCAAATAGACAGAACCAGGAAAGAAACTCCCCATGGCATATCATAATAAAAACACTAAATGTACAGAACAAAGAGAGAATACTGAAAGCTGCAAAAGAAAAGCAACAAGTAACATGTAAAGGAAACCTTATCAGAATTACGACTGAGTTATCAATGCAAATTATGAAAGCCAGAGGAGCCCAGACCAACGTATTCCCACTTTTAAATGACCATAGATGCCAACCCAGAACACTTTACTCAGCAAAAATGTCCATTATACTTGAAGGGGGAAGAAAATCTTTCATGACACAAATAGGCTGAAAGAATACACATCTACAAAACCAGCCCTTCAGAGAATACTTGAAGAAATTCAAATAATGGAAAAAGGAACTAACCAAGGAGAAACAGAAAGAAACTAAATGAAAGTATAATTGTGAAAACACAAAATTAGACCATGAATGCAAACAGAAATTAAAATGATGGCAACCAATACACATCTTTCAATAATAGCTTTAAATATCAATGGACTGAAATACCCAGTCAAAAGACATGGGCTAGTTGAATGGATCAAGAAACAAAATCTATCCTTTTATTGTCTATAAGAAACCCATCTCACCTCCAAGGACAGGCACAGTCTCAAGGTGAGAGGATAGAAAAGAATATTCTAAACAAATGGCACTAAGAAACAAGAAAGGGTTGCAATTTTAATATCTGAAAAAATAGACTTCACAAACTAAAACTAATCAGAAGAGACAAAGAGGGCCACTTCTCAGAAGAGACAAAGAGGGCCACTTCATTCTGATCAAAGGAACAATTGACCAAAAAGATGTAACAATCTTGAAAATATATGAACCAACTCTGGTGCACCCAATTTCATAAAAACAGTACTACACAACTTTAATACACAAATTAATCCAAATGCAATAATAGTAGAGGACTTCAATACCCCACTGTCTCCATTAGACAGGTCAACTGGACAAAGAATAAACAGTGAGACATCTGAATTAAATGATACCATACAACAAATGGACCTAACAGATATCTACCAAATATTCCACCCAAGCACCAAAGAATACACATTATATTCAGCACCATATGAAGCTTTCTCTCAAATTGGCCACATATTGCACAAAATAAACCTCAACAAATACAAAAAATAATTGAAATAATTCCACGCATTCTAACAGACTACAATGCATAAAAGCTTAAAATCAATACTGAAAGAAGGCATAGTAACTAAGCAAACTCAGAGATTAAACAACACACTCCTGAATGATGAATACGTCAAAGGGGTCAAAGCAGAAATTAAGAAAGAATTAAAAGTATTACTGGAACTAAACAAAAAAATATAACACAACAAAAGTTCTGGGACATTTAAAAGGCAGTCCTAAGAGGAAAGCTTTTAGTTCTAAGTGTCTATATTAAAAAATCAGAAAGAGCACAAATAAATGACAACATTGCAGCTCAAGACTCTGGAAAGGCAAGAACAAATGAAATCCAAACCCACCAGATGAGAAGAAATAACAAAAATCAGAGAAGAAATTAATGAATTAGAAGCAAAGAAAACAATACAAAGATCAATGAACTTAAGGGCTGGTTCTTTGAAAAAGCTAAACAAGATATACAGTCTTCTAAATCCAGCTAACCAAGAGAAAGAAATCAAATCCAAATCAACAAAATCAGAGATGAAGGGTGAAAAATCACAACAGAGAACAAAAAGATCCAGAACATTATAAGGGAATACTTTAAAAGGCCTATACTGTGTTAAATTTGAGAACCTAAAAGAAATGGATGGATATCTAGAA
Organism: Nannospalax galili; assembly: GCF_000622305.1. Taxonomy (NCBI): domain Eukaryota; kingdom Metazoa; phylum Chordata; class Mammalia; order Rodentia; family Spalacidae; genus Nannospalax; species Nannospalax galili. The sequence goes on along the minus strand of NW_008353264.1, from coordinate 114,279 downwards.
TGATGGGAGTCACCAAAGCTGAACCAAGAACAGATCAACAGTTTAAACAGACCCATAACAAATAAGGAAATTGGTATAGTAATAAGAAACCTTCTAAATAAAATATGTCCAGGCCCAGACAAAATCACAGCAGAAATCTACAAGACCTTTACAGATCTACAGCCAGTACTACTTAAATTGTTCAAAAAGATATAATCAGAAGGTGAACTCCCAAACCCCTTCTATGAAGCCAACATCACTCTTTTAAGAAAACCAAGTAACGACACAACCAAAAAAGAAAACTGTAGACCCATATCCATAATGAGCATAGATACAAAAATTCTCAACAAAATACTTGCAAACCACATATACATACACACATAAAAAAGATCATCCACCATGATCAAGTAGACTTTATTCCAGAGATGTAGTGATGGTTCAATATATGAAAGTCAATAAACATCACAAATCATATAAATTGACTCAAAGACAAAAAAAAATCAGTCATCTCAATAGATTCAGAAAAGACCTTAAACAAAATTCAGCATGCATTCATGATAAAAGTCCTAAAGGGAATTGGATTGTAGGAACCACACCTAAACACAATTAAAACTATGTACAAGAAACTTACAACCAACACCATTCTTAATGGAAAAAAAAAAACTGAAACCATTCCCATTAAAATCAGGAACTAGACAAAGATGTACCTCACCTCCACTACTTTTTAATATAGTGTTTAAACTCTTGCTAGAGCAATAAGAAAAGAGAAGGAAATTAAATTGAGTGCTAATTGGAAAAGAAGTCAAATGATCTCTTTTTGCAAATGATACTGTACCTAAGAGACCCCAAAAATTCCACCAGAAAACTCCTAGAACCGACTAGCACTTTCAATAAATTGTCAGGTTACAAAATTAATCTACAAAAATCAGCAGCCTTTCTATATACCAATAACAAACGATTGGAGAAAGAGTACATGGAAACCTTCCCATTCACAATAGCCTCAAAAAGAAATCTCAGAATAAACCTGACCAAAGACATTAAAGAGCTCTACACTGAAAACTGTAAATCCTTAAAGAAAGAAATTGAGGAAGACACCAGAAGATGGAAGGACCTCTCAAGCTCATGGATTGGAAGAATTAATTTTGTGAAAATGACCATCCTACTAAAAACAATATATAGATTCAATGTATTTCCAATCAAAATTTCCATGACATACTTCACAGAATTAGAAAAATATCTTAAAATTCATATGGAAGTACAAGTACCTCAGGTAGCCAAAGCAACTCTGAGCACAAAGTGCAATGCTGGGGGGATTACTATGCCAGATCTCAAACTATATGACACAATTATAGCCATAAAAGCAGCATAGTTCTGGCACAAAAACAGACACATTAAACAATGGAACATAATTTGAAGCCCCAATTTCAGCCACCTAATATTTGATAAAGGCACCAAGAACACACAATGGAGGAAAGACAACATCCTCAACAAATGGTTCTGGCAAAACTGGATCTCCAGTTGTAGAAGAATGAAATTAGACCCTTATCTTTCACCTTGCACAAAAAAACTCCAAATGGATCAAAGATCTCAATTTGAAACCTTAAACTCTGAAACAGCTAGAAGAAAACAGTAAAATTGCTAAATTGGCAGTAACCTACAAGATATAGGTATAGGAAAGAACTTTCTAAATAGGACATCAGTTATTCAGGAAAGAAGGTCAACAATCAACAAGTGGGACCTCATTAAAATAAAACACTTCTGTAGAACAAAAGAAACATCCAAGGACATAAAGACAAAACCCACATAATGGGAGAAAATCTTCACCAGCAACAAATCTGACAGAGGTTTAACATCCAGAATATGTAACAAACTCAAAAAACAAAGAATCAAGAAAGGAAGTAATCCAATTAAAAGATGGGTTTAGGAACTGAACGGAGTTCTCAAAAGAAGAAATAAAGATGGCTAAGAGGCATTTAAGAGATGTTCAACATCACTAATAATTAGGGAAATGCAAATTAAAACCACTTTAATATTTCATCTTACCCTAGTCAGAGTGGCTAACATCTAGAGAACAAATGATACCAAATGGTGGCAAGGATGTGGCGAAAGGGGAACGTTCATTCACAGCTGGTGGGGTTGCAATCTGTGCAACCCTTATGAGAAGCAGTGTGGAGAACTCAAAAAAACTAAAAATGAACTTACCACATGACCCAAATATACCACTCGTTGGCATATACTCAAAGAACTCGTCCTATTGCAGAGATACTTGTACAACCATGTTTGTTGCTCTTCTTTTCACAATAGCTAAGAGATGAAAGCAACCTAAGTGCCCTTCAATTGATGAGTGGTTAATGAAAATGTGGTACATTTACGCAATGGAGTTCTACTCAGCAGTAAAGAAAAATGAAATAATGAAATTTACAGGTAAATGGGTGGATCTAGAAACTATTATACTAAGTGAAGTAACACAGACTCAGAAAAACAAAAGACATATGTTCTCCCTCATTTGTGGATCCTAGCACCAAATCCTTAAAAGTGAGTACATATCCTGATGTAACCTGCAGGAACCAGAAATATGGAAGGAAGCCAGGGTGGTAAAGGGAAAGGAGGAACCCAAGAGAGAATAGTAGGAGACATGTGTTACTACAGAAGAAATGGGTAAAATGTTGGCACTTCAATGGGAGGTGGAGAGTGAGGGTCATACAAGGAAATATGGAGATAAAGGGAAAGAAGAAGCTCATGAAAGATAGGACGATAAGAGAAAGGGATTATTAAGGGAGAAACAGGGAACATGGGGATACTTTAAATGGGAGTGTGTAGAGGGAAGATTAGACAGGGAGAGAGGTGGGACAGATAAATAATGCCTAGCTACCATTAAAAAAAGAGGGAATCGTATTAGTCCAAAAAACTGTTGAAAAGTTACATATGTTATATCATTACGTGAGCCCATGTGTATAGCTGAAGGCTACATAATAAGAAACAGTATGAGGCAGGCGAAACCTTCCTTTCAGTTTCTGGCCAGGGAAGTTTAACAGACTCCCAAAATTACACAGGTTATTTTCACAGCCCTTGATTGCCTCCCAGAACTTGAAAGTAAGACCCTATTGCTAAAGACAGCACATACTTTGGACACAGGATTTGAAGCAATGGAGCTAGAACTGACATGGAAGCCACCTCCCCTGAATAGATTTGGAGAGCACTATGCAAGCTAGTAAGGGAGAACATCAACCTCAGCCTAAAGGCCTAATTACCACATCACTGTCCAGAACAGCAAACGACATTGGTGCAGTAGTAGCATTTTTATGTTGGGGGTAATCAAAAGCTACCCAATTGAACTTAAATCCCATGCAATGAGAGGAAATTCATGTGTGGTACTGTAAACCTAGTCAAATACACATATCTGGAGATGTTAGAGAAAACCCCAAGACTGTGACATCCCTAAACAAATGTAATTTCTTTACTATGTGCAAAATATGGATCCTTAAATTTACAGATAAGTATCCCAGTCACCACCCATCAAAGGAACTTCTTTTTCAACAGACAGAGATTATTACAGGGTTCCACAAATGATCATACACAGAGATTGTCCATGAGTTGCCGAAGCCTAAAGTGGCAAATCTACCATGCAACCTCTAAACCTAAGGCTCATGGAACATAGGAAAAGGGATAAAGAAAACACTAATGCATCTTTCAGTTCTCATCAATGAAGCTCCTTCATGCAACAGAGGGCCAGGAGCACAAAAGGTCACAAATGGCCAAAACTTAGAAAATAAGAGTCTGCAGAGTGTAGATCCTTTGGATAGGACTCCTATAATCAAATCCACCCACCTAGGGCTCAGAAACCATTGTGGAAGATGAGGAGGAAAGATTGTAAGAGCCAGGGAGGAGGCACATGTATATATGGAAATAGAGTCCTACAGGCTCCTGGAACCTTGCTCATATGAACTTACAGCAATGGTGTCAGCTTACACAAAACGATGCAAAAGCAAGCAAAAGCCCAGCATAGAACTAGGAAAAAAAAAGGGCAACAGGTCCTAATCTTAGCTGAAGAACTATTGGCAGCTGATTGCTGCTAGATGAGGAAGAGCTGAAACTAGATAAGCTGACTAGACCTCAGGGGATGTCTGGGGACACTAACTTGACATGACAGGCCTTAATACAATGACAGAATGTATGAATTCCAGTGTGGGGGGGCTATGGGCTGATGCCAATGGCAAAGGTGTTATAAAGTTGATTAAGATGTTCTGAATGAAACACACAAAAATTCCATTAAAAATTAAATAAAATAAAATTTAAAACTCATTTTAATTCATTTAATTAATTTTTATGCTTTATTGAATATGGAGACCATTAGGTTCCTAATAAAATACAGGTTTTGATTTAGTATGCCTATATCAGGGCTGATGAATTGTCCCTGGATAATTTATCAATAGAACATAGTGACTGTCACTTGGGAATTAGAGAGGCAGAATACCAGGCCTCATTCCAGACAATGAGAATGAGAATTTACTTTCCAATAAGATTTAACAAAATTCTATGTAATAATTATGCACATTAGAATCTGAGACTCACTACTATGTAGGAGGCTTTTTACCCTTTTTACTCTTTGCAGTTTCTCCGCACCAGCTACATAGCATAACCAATCAGCTCCAAGACATACTTTGAATGTTGTAGTTTTAAAAAAATTTTATTCCTAATTTATTCAGCATTTATTTTTATCTTTTGGTAATTAGCTACATAGGCATGCTCTATGATTCTCTCGCACTACATCAGTGTTTCTCAACTGGAGATGATTTCTGTTCCCAAAGGACAAGAGGCATTTTTGTTGTTCTACTAGAAGTGCTGTAAAGAGGTATGTATGGGTAAAAGCTATAAACACTGCTACTAGGACTACATCCTATAATGAATAATACAGTCATCCACAGAGAGAGGTATCTGGCACTTAGTGTCAATATTACTATGCAAGCGGAGAACACTGCTTTACAGTATAGCAACTTAGGAACATAAATGTTGGCACTGTTTTTTAACATTTAGTTATTTATTTTATGAGGGGTTGGGTTACATGCCCTGTGGCATGTGTATGGAAGTCAGAGAATAACTTGCAGGAGTCTGTTCTCTCCTACCTTGTGGGTTTTGGAGCTCTAACTTGGGTACTCAGTTTAGCAGCAAGTGCCTTTACCTTATTGTTCCATATGGCTGGCCCAAAGGCATTAGTTCTTGAAGAGTCAAAATCCCACTTATAAAACAATAGTAAAGTTGTTTGATTTACTCTGTCAAAGACTTCATTATGAGAAGTTGAATTATCGAGATATTGGAAAAGAATGCTCTGTTCTGAAGCTGTGCAAGCTGGCAAGAATGCCTACATAGCTCTGGGGTATAAAGTTCATTTTCACAGCATGTGTATTCAATATATCTGGTTGTCACTGTAAAAGCAGTCCATTAACAGTTAGTATCTACTTGTTCTCATTAGTGTTAAAAATATCAAACTTTAGGAACCACTCATTAAGCATTCTTGAGATGGTGCCATTCTATTGTATGCTTCAGAGTTTTATGCTGACTCCATTCACTTGTGAGAGTAATTTGCAATTTTCAAAATGTACAGTTAAGAAACCAGTGGAGGGGCTGGAAAGATGGTTTAGTTAAGAGCACTGGCTGCTCTTTCAGAAGACCCGGGTTTGATCTCCAGCACCCGCATGGTAGCTAACAACCATCCGTAACTCCAGTTCCAGGGACTCCAACGCCCTCTTCTGACTTCCACATCCTTGCACAACACATACATGCAGGTGCACTTACATACATTCAGGCAATACACTCACACACATAAAATAAAAATTGTGAATGAAAAAGAAACCTGCAGAGGAGTGCAGATAGTGGAGGAGCCTAAATATGATTAAGACGTATGAAATGCACAGAAATTCACTATAAATATACTTTGGAAAAAGAGAATCCAGCAAAGTAGTTCTCCTGGTTGTATTGGTTGCTGCCTTTTGGTGAGTGTCTTAGTTTGTTCTTCATTGCTGTGACAAAATACTCTTACCACTACCAACTTGGGGAGGAAAGGGTTTATTTAGCTTACAACTCATTCAGCATTACCTTTCCAACCTCCACAGCAACAAACTATAAGCACTCAATGGCTTTTCCAGTCCAAAGTTCCAAACACTTCCACAGTCCTCCCCAAAACACCAAGATCAGATCTGTCACAGCAATACCCCACTCTCGGTACCAATTTCTGTCCTAGTTTCTTCATTGCTGTGACAAAATACTCTGACCACTACCAACTTGAGGAAAAAAGGGTTTATTTAACTTACATATCCTGGGTCACAGTTCATCTGGGAGCCCAATGTAGGAACTCAGGGCAGGAAACTGGAGGCAGGAGCTGGAGCACAGGCCATGGAGCAACGCTGCTCACTGGCTTGCTCTCCTGGCCCCTGCTCAGCCTGCTTTTTTATGCAACACAGGCCCACCTGCCCAGGGGTGGCACCACCCACAATGAGCTGGGCCCTCCCACATCACTCAATAATCAAGAAAGTGCCCCATGGACATGGCCACAGGCCAGTCCAATGAAGGCAATTCCCCAGTTGAGGCTCCCTCAACCCAGGTGTGTCAAGTTGACAACTAAAGCTATCCAGCACAGTGAGATTGCTTTAGTCTGTTGAAGTTGCTGATTCTCTACTGAGGAAAACCATTATTGTAGTACGGACTTGAAACCACCAACCAGACTGGAGTGCGGTTGTTTCTTTGGTAGAAACAACGTCTCGTAACTGCCACAGTCAGGGTCTGGTAATGAGGTTTACAAGAGACAATGATGGATGTTGTTCTTCAGGTACATGAAAGATGAGAAAAGTTACAGGCTAGGCACCAGGAATCAAGTAAGCTTATGGCTTTTAAGTCCTCTCCCTCCTGCCTATACCTGCTCTGGGTCTCCAAACATCAGAACACATCATACAAGGCTGTGCAGGTTACACTGTGGACTGCTAGAGGAAAGTATTTGACCTCATCCTAATAATTTTCTTTCTAAAAATGGAAAGTAATGAGGTTTACTAGTGATTGATTCCAGAATTTCATACTTGGTTTGTCTGTCAGATGTTCTAGTGCCACATTATTTCCCAGAAAAAAGCCTGGGCCTCTTCCAAGCACTGACCACACTATTTCATTTGCTTTCTGTGAATCACAGCGGATGTGGTTTCCATGCATGTATGTGTGTGATTTTAGCATCTTAGATGGCACATCTTCACAATATTGTATATTCAGATGTGTCATGAACACATATTTTATTCTCCACGAAATTTCCTTGTTCAATCCCTGACAAAGAACATTATAGCAGTTGAAATTAACCATATCACTTTGTCTTTTGCAACATCATGGCTGTCAATTTGCTGAACTTTTCAGTGATCATCAGCGCCAGTCAGTAATTTTTATTTCATAAGCACTTAAATACAAATTCACACACACGTAATCTGTGGGTTTAATATTTTTTAAAAGAATAAGAAGAGGGTTTGTTGAAAATTATCTCATGGTATCTAAATTATTTTTTTCCATTTCTAGGTGGCTTTGGTACTGAGAAATATGTGTCAAATATAAAAACTCTGGCATCTGGTCATATTGATAAGTAAGCTCTAAAACTTTAACGCTTAAAAATACCCTAATAGAGAAGTTTCAGTGAAATTTCAATATATTTGATAATATCTTAACATTTTAGGGGCTGGAGAGATGATTCAGAGGTTAACACTGACTGTTCTTGCAGAAGACCTGAGTTCGAATCCCAGCACCAATATGGCAGCTAACAACTGTCTGTAACTCCAGTTCCAGGGGATCTGTCAGCCTCTTCTGTCCTCCACGGGCATTGGATTACATGGGTACACTTACCTACATGCAGGCATAACATTCATACATATAAAATAAAAATATTAAATAAAATATTTTTAAAAAACGTTTCAACACTCTTTGGTAAGATCAAACACATGTCTTCCAACAAAAGAAATGATGGAATTTTTCCTGCCAAATTTCAATTCAATCCTTTTAATTTTTAATCACTGTGATTACAAAACAAATACACTTATTAAGGGCATACAATGATACACTTGTTCCGTAAAAATTGGCTAAATTTTCCAAGTAGCATTGAGTGTTATTGAATCCTGAATCCAATAGGAATTGAACATATACCCATAACCCTGAAAACTATACAATTAATTGAATATCAAAGGCCAAAATAAAGAATAAAATATAGTAAATTAAATTGCTCACAATTATATTTTGCGCTGCTCATATAGAAAGCAAAGAGGTTAAAATATTTCTTTCATTTTTAGACCGGTGATATCTATAGATTTTGTATCTGTTTCAGGAATTTGCTATCTACCTTTGTGTGATTAAATGTTTATGAAAGAGAATGTCTCACAAGAAGTCATTAAAACAAACCCCTACTTTTGTCTCAACTATTCTTTCAAAAGGAACTCTGGGATGATTCATTCTTTTGTCACAAGGTAAAAATTACAGTAGACAGGCACCACGCTTTTTCTAATTGTTCTGTATAACAGAGTTCTACGATCTGATGGTTAGAAAGAATTAGGTCCAATTTTTCACTCATCAGTTTGAAGCACATTCAAATCAGCACAGAGTATCTCATTTCTTTGGAGTGGGTGGTTGATTAATCTCTTCTTTTTCTCTAGGTTTTGCTTGCTTTCAGTCATTAATATTTTTTCTAACCTTGTCACTGTTTAGTGTCATTTATATTGAGGAGCTGGGTTGTATGGTGTTTCTGTTTTTTTGGGTTTTTTAATTTTATTTTTTATTTTTATTTTGTGTGTATGCGTGCATTGCCTGCATTTAGGTAAGTGCACCCATGTTGTACAATGCCCGTGGAGGTCAGAAGAGGCTGTTGGATCCCCTGGGACTGGAGTTATGGGACAGTTGTTAGCTGCCATGTGGGTGCTGGGATATGAACCCGGGTCTTCTGCAAGAACAACCAGTGTTCTTAGCCACTGAGCCATCTCTCCAGCCCCGGAATATGAAGTTCTTACTTGCATTTTGCTATAGGAAAAGGTTTGTATCCTACAAGGATATTAGATTTTACACCTGACTACAATTTAACAGGTATTTTCACATCAGCCTTGTGATATAATCTACATGCCCTCCAAATTTTTAAGTATATTCATACTTCCTATGCATGCATACATACTATAAGGTTTCTTAGTTCCTTCCACCAGAGCTTCCATCAGCACCTCTGGGACAGACTTTTACATGATATTATTCCAGCTGCTACTACTGCCTCTGTTCCTATTTTTTATGCTTTTCAACTTTTCAAAATAATCCCCAAAATTTAGAGTCTGAGACTTGAAGAAACAGACTTCATTTCCTGGATCTGTATTGAATAATGCTAAGACTGGGCATTTAACTCATTAGTAACACAGAATCTTTTCTACAAGATATGACAGAAAACCAATTAAATTGTGTTTCAAGAAGTACACATTCAGCATCAAAGATCACCTAAAAATGTTTTCTGCTTTGTGTCCCTCATCCAAAGAATTTACTCAATAAATTTACTCTATTCTCAACAGTATGTCACTTTAGCAAGAACCATGCTAATTTCACTATACCCGGGTATGAAAAATCCTATGTATGTTCTACTTTCCGTCAGTTCTCAGAATCCATTAAAGCTTTGTCGAGTTTGCTTTTATGACAGTGAGCCTACTTAACTTTGCTTTACTTCAAAATTTGTCTTATTTTCCTTTAAAATTTGAATTTCCTTTTGGCAATCTCATTTTGAATTATTGTATGTATTTTTTCCCTAGTTCCTTACTCAATAAAAAAAAAACTTCAAGTGTGACTATTAGAGTTTTTCTATTTACAATCATCTATTTTCCTGAAGGCATAGAATCAGGGACACATTTCATCATAAATATATTCCTCACCTTGGTCCGTGCTTACCTTTGGAACTACTCCTCAAGAACTAACCTAACTTATCTGCACAAGTAAAATTCCATAAGGAAAGAACAAAATGAATGAAAATGATTTTGCTTTGTGACTAAAAGAGAAATAACCATCTCTTTCCTGCATCTTTTGCGAAAGTCCTAAGAAGCATAATAAATCTGAATCTCAACTCTCTTTGATTTACAAGCAAAACATTCCCAGGAGTCAGATGGCTCCATGTGATTGAGGTTTTAGGAGCTAGTCTACAAATTCTCTAATCTCGTCCTTCCTTCAAAT
>NW_008353264.1:102710-104046 GCF_000622305.1 Nannospalax galili | reverse complement strand
AGAGAGAGAGAGAGAGAGAGAGAGAGAGAGAGAGAGAGAGAGATCTATAATAGTCTCTCTGATATTTTAAAAATACAAGGACTGGAACTAGACATGTCTGTAAACAATCCTCTAGTGAAGATGAAAATTTGTATTACCTTTTCAGATTAGATCACTTAGCAAAGTAAATGACTATATCTAAAGTATCATGGAATATAAGAGTGAGGTATTTGTGGCAGAAATGAAATCTTGCATCTCCTATGTCTTATATATTTATATGAGTTGGGAAGCTAGCAATTTTTTAAGTCATTCTATTAAATCTGAGGAAGTTTTACTTAACAATGGAGACACTCTGCAATGTTCATATTTTAGAGGACCCATATCCGGTGTTTATTTTATTGAAGGGGCTGTTAAAAATAATTTTATAGATCAATGATCTATTCCCAGTGCTTCATATGTTTAGTGTGCTGACAGAACCACCTTGAGAATATTGTTAAAGTGTGGATAAGCAAACTCTAATTTAGAAGGTCTGGAGTTAAGTTTTAGATTCTACATTACTAACAAGCTCCCTGGAGATGCCAATGTGACTGGTCCTGAGACCACACACACTTGGCATAGCAAGACTTTAGCCAGCCTCTGTGATTCAGGAGTTGAATCAGAATTGTGAATGCTCTGAGCTGGAAAATTGAAAACTCAAGAGCAACCAAAATGCAATCAGTCATGCCTGTCTTAACTATGCAGAGTTGAAGAGCAAGAATCTAGGTCAATGTTAGGCAGAATTTAACAACTGGTTAAAATTTAAAGAGGGCACAGGAGAAGGGGCATAAGGATTTAAATGAATCCTCGTTGAAGATGACATACAGTATGCAGGATATAAAAGTGTATCAGAGAAGCAAAACAAATCAAAGGAAGAAATAATAAAGTCAAAATCAGTAAAATCTGGAATTTCTTGTCCATGTCTCATTGGGTAAATATATTGCCAATTGCCAACTTTGCTGTGCACCTACACAATATGAAGTTCTTAGTTTTTCATGGACAGTGAGAGATGGTTGAACTTTGGGAAAGGCATGAATAAACATACCCATTATTTTGTTTGCATGGTCACACAGCAACTGCTGTATTTGGGAAATTTTCTCTGAGGAAATCCAAACTAATAGAAAGTACAACGCTGAAGTTGGCAAAACTAGTACACAGGAATTACAACCTACACAATGTATATTTATTCTTTAGGTTTTCTGGAGCTAGAGTAATTTCCAATGATTTCTTCACCAAAAGCTTTTCTCAAGTTTCCCTTCCTCTTTACACGATGTATTAGTCAGGGTTCTCCAAAGAAACAGAACCAGTAGAATGAATATGT
>NW_008353264.1:99948-100881 GCF_000622305.1 Nannospalax galili | reverse complement strand
TGAGTGGGAGTCCATGCTGTCGAGCCCATGCATAACTTCCATCTCTGCCACCATGGCCACTTTGTACATGGGCCCATTGAACATTGACAGGGATAGCTGAAGAAAGAGGCTGACAATCCACAGAGCGGGTTATCCGATCTACCTGATTATTTAACTCATCTTCTGCTGAAGCCACTTTTTGATGAGTATTTACATGAGACACAAGTATGTTCACATCCTTTGCCCATTTGGAGAGATCTAACCACATACTTCTTCCCCAAATGTCTTTCAAACCAATTTTCCAATCACGCTCCTTCCAAGTCCCTGACCATCCAGCCAAACCATCAGTATATAATCGCACTTCTGGCCATTTCTCCTTCCAAGCAAAATGCACGATCATGTGCACTGCCCGAAGTTCTGCCCGCTGTGAAGACTTTCCTTCCCCGGTGTCCTTCCGGGTTGTTCCAGAAATTGGCTGTAATGCCGCAGCTGTCCACTTCTGAGTAGTGCCTGCATAGCGTGCAGAACCATCTGTAAACCAAGCCCTAGTCTTCTCTTCCTCAGTCAGCCGATTGTAGGGCACACTCCATGAAGACATAGGTGCATGCTCGAGAACAGAAGGCATCGTAACAGGAGTAGGAACCATAGGCATTTGGGCAACTTCTTCGTGTAGCTTGCTTGTGCCCCCCGGGCCTGCTCAAGCCCTATCACGTATATACCACTTCGATTTGATAATGGATTGTTGCTGTGCACATCCTACCTTATGGCTTGGGGGGTCAGATAACACCCAGCTCAAGATGGGCAGCTCCGGTCTCATGGTGACTTGGTGGCCCATTGTCAAACGTTTAGTTTCCACTAAGGCCCAATAGCAGGCTAAGAGCTGTCTCTCAAAGGAAGAATAGTTGTCTGCAGATGAAGGCAAAGCCTTACTCCAAAATCCCAATGGCCTCCCCT
>NW_008353264.1:98193-99801 GCF_000622305.1 Nannospalax galili | reverse complement strand
GCCTGGACCTGTTGAAGGGCCCTTTCCTGTTCCAGACCCCACTCAAAGGTAGCTGCCTTCTGAGTCACTTGATATATGGGGCTGTAGTAACACACCCAGATGAGGAATGTCCTGCCTCCAAGAATCCAAACATGCCCACCAAGCATTGCGGTCCTTTCTTGGTGGAGGGAGGGGCCAAGTGTAACAACTTATTCTTCACCTTAGAAGGAATGTCTCTGCATGATTCACCCCACTGAATCCTAGAAATTTCACTGAGGTAGAAGGCCCTTGAATTTTGGTTGGATTTATTTCCTGTCCTCTCATGCACATATGCTTTACCAAGTCCAGACTGTCTGCTACCTCCTGCTCACTGGATCCAATCAGCATAACATCATCAATATAGTGGACCAGTGTGATATTTTGTTGAAGTCAGGTGATCAAGATCCTTTTGAACCAAGTTATGGCACAATGCTGGATAGTTAATATACCCTTTAGGTAGGACAGTAAAAGTGTAATGTTAGCCTTGCCAGCTGAAAGAAAATTGCTTCTGGTGGTCCTTTTGAACTGGTATCAAGAAGAAAGCATTTGCCAAATCAATAGTTGCATACCAGGTACCAGGAGACATATTAATCTGCTCGAGTAAGGAAACCACATCTGGTATAGCAGCTGCAATTGGAGTCACTACTTGATTAAGTTTTTGATAGTCAACTGTCATTCTCCATGACCCATCTGTCTTCTGCACAGGCCAAATAGGAGAGTTAAAGGGAGATGTGGTGGGAATCACCACCCCTGCATCTTTCAAATCCTTGACGGTAGCACTAATTTCTGCAATCCCTCCAGGGATGCGATACTGTTTTTGGTTCACTATTTTCCCTGGCAGAGGCAATTCCAGTAGTTTCCATTTGGCCTCACTCCATGGGTCAGGGAACCAATGTACGGATTCTGCCAATTCCTAAGTATATCTATCCCAATTACACATTCTGGTACTGGGGAAATAACCACAGGATGAGTTCAGGGACCCACTGGGCCCACTGTCAGTTGGGCTTCAGCCAAAACTCCATTTATCTCCTGACCTCCATAAGCCCCTACTTTAACTAGAGGGCCACAATGCTTTTTAGGATCTCCTGGAATCAGTGTCAATTCAGAACCAGTATCCAATGGGCCGCAGAATGTCTGATTATTTCCTTTTCCCAAATGTACAGTTACTCTAGTGAAAAGCCGCAGGTCCCTCTGGGGAAGGATGGGTGAGAGGCGAACATCATAACTCTTTGGTACTATGACAAAGTCCTTCCTCAAGGGCACCCGGCCTTCCCTTCATTCAAGGGGTTCTGGGTCTGTATACTGTCTCAAGTCTGGAAATTGGTTGACTGAGCGAGATTCTCTATTGCTACGATCCAATACTGACTTCCTGTCATTCATCCTAGAGCTTTTCTCCTTATACGGATCAAATGAAAACTTAGTAGGCTTCTTATGTATGTGGTCCCTGGAAACACCATGATTGATTAGCCAGTACCACAGGTCCATTCGAGTCATGCCATTGTAGGTATTGTTTTGCCTTTGCCACCCATTACAATAAGCACGGTCACTTTATCTTTGATAATTCAATACTGCCACCTGACCCCTACTCTG
>NW_008353264.1:83619-96552 GCF_000622305.1 Nannospalax galili | reverse complement strand
AAGATCTCTTTCATTTCAGTTAATCTCAGATCGAATCAAGTTGACACCCAGGATTAGCCATCACACACGATATGGAAATTTTGGAGGCAGTGCATGGGTGAGTCATTCTCAGCAGTTCTTTTAGGGCAAAATTGAAGTATCCGTGATCAGGAATTTTCATTCTCAAGCCCGTGCCCAGGAGGACCTGATGTTCTGCCAGCACCTCTCACAAACAACTGGGAAAGTCTGAGTGTTTAAGCTACATACCATGTTCTCCATTCATAAATAAATGTGTCAAAACAACCAGTTTAAATAAGTTATTTCAATCATCAGAGGCCAAAAAACGGTTTTTCTGATCCAATGACGTTGACAAAAAGAATACAAAGCAAATAGAAAAAGACATATTTACCACACTAGAAGAAATAATTCTACTTTTCAACTTTAACCGTATTTACCATGATTTTGTTTATAAAGGTCTATAAATTATTTCACTAGCAACTCATCATATTGAAAATTAAGAAAAAAAAAACTTACTCTAGCTAAGCAACAAGTATGGTGGCCCCAAATGAACATCTGTACAAAAATATCAAATGCAAACTGCCTCTTACAGTAATCTAAAATAAATGTCCTGCTTCACTTGAATCAATAAATTTCCTAGTAGTGATTTTAAAATCTACTCTCAATACTGTTCTTTATATCTCTCCTAGTAGGAAGATTTTGAATGGCTTCACAATAGTAGAAAATACATGCAAATGAATCATGAAGATTATTTAAATGAATTTAAAGCCTTATTAAAACAGTTTAGCCCTTTTTCTTTCCCACATGGACAATAAAAATTTCATTTAATCCAAATTACTTTTTAATATTTTTATTGAATTTTTCCAGATTTTATACAATATATTTTGATGTCATTTATCTCTCTCCCCTAGGTGCACCCCTCCACTACCCAATTTCAATTTTCTTTTTAAAATATTTTATTTATTTATTTTATGTGTATGAGTGTATTGCCTGCATCTATGTAAGTGCACCCATGTCATACAATTTCTGTGTAGGTCAGAAGAGGGTGTCAGAATCCCTGGAACCAGAGTTATGAATGGTTGTTAGCCTCCATGTGGGTGCTGGGGATCCCCGGTCTTCTGCAAGAGCAGTCAGTGCTCTTAACCGCTGAGCCATCTCTCCAGCCCCACCTATTTCAATTATTTCCACCTTCCATATCAGTTTCTGGATTGCTTAAATCTCAAGAATACTTCAATATAACCCTTCTAAAAAGGGTTATAGAAATTGATTCTATAGGTTTGGCATTATTTTATATGGTCATTTTAACCTTCTATACAATGATACATTGAAGGATGGACCACAAAAAATATGTAATGAAGCAATCATTATAATCATTTTCCCAATTAAATCAATTAAAAGTCAGAATACTTATTTTTCTTCATTTCATGATTATGGGCATTTAACTCTTATAGTGTTCTGGATATTCCCTGAAATGCATTTTTTTCAAAAATGCTCACTTTTATCATTAACTGTAAAAATATTAAAGGTTTGTTCTTTATCAAAATTTTCAAGAATGTTCATTCATACTCAAGAAGGAAGTCTTTGGAGATAGATTGTATCTTCAAGTTGTTTTAACCAAGACAACAAATATATTTTTAAATTTTTATATGATGATCTAGGTTATAATAACCATATCTGCTTAGTATATTTCCCATATATTTACTCATTTACACATAGAGCTTTTTACAATTCTTAAAGAAATCAGAGTTTTAGTCCCCATATAATTGCTAATTTCTTTATTTAATGCTTCTGGTGCATAGACAATAAATCCAACTTGAAAACTTGAAATTTTATTCTGCTCTATTAATTGACTATGGTAAATTGGAAAGTTATCAGTACCATCCTACATATAAGATATGTAAGTAGTATAAGAATGCTTTTTGCTGATTAGAGAACCTACAAATGAATTTGTACGTGAGAAAATTATCCCCTGCCCATTTGCATGACCAGTAGCTTATCAAAATTGATATAGTATGGTATTTGAAAATAAATCTACAAAACTGTGCCTATCTTGGTGTCTAGCTCCACAAGGTGAAAAACACATTAGTGTTAGAAATCAAAACCAAAAGGTCTAAGCCATGCAATGTGTGGATAGGCTCATCCCCCAAACATATATGTTCCAGATTTGTTCTGTCAATCAGCTACGGATATGTAGGAAAATCTAACTAACTTGGCTGACAATGGCCTTTTAGAATTATGTCATTGTATAATATAAACATGAACATATGTATTTAAATTTTGACATGTATTTTATCCTTTCATCACTCAATTTGATGCAATAGGCTTAGTATTCTTTTAAATAAGGTAGCAGATGTTATTCAAAAGATACTGAATAGACTAGGACATCATGCCTCATATAACAAATAAGCGATGTTGACTCGGGAATTCATATTTTTTGACAATTTTCTGATTCCAGTATTATTTTTATTTGATGCCTTCTGTTCTTAGTGGTATTCCCCCATCATTTTAAAATAGTTTCTAACCCTGTAAATTCTCTGCTGTCCCTAAACGCTATTTATAGAAATGGTGTTAATTTCTTTCCAACACTTCATGCTAATCTGTGAAAACCAAATGTACCTGATGATTTCCCCCTCAGTGATGTCCTTGAAAGGTGGTTCAAGTCCTTGAACTACCAAGAATTATTGATTTTCTGAACATATTTTTGCTTTATGAATACTTAAAAAATACTTTCAATAAAACAAACCTACAGTATTTTGAATAATTTTAATCTCTGAAACTAAATAATATTTGTAGTATAACTAAACTAAATTTTTAAAAAGTAGTTTTCTGTCTAGTTTTAGCAGAAATATCCAAGTTAGACATTGAAGTATTTATGAGAAATAATTTAAGCAGAAGTGTTCTGGTACAGAATTCTAAATACAGAATCAGCCATATAAAAGAGTGTATGAGTATTTAAATTTTTGGTTTTGAACAGAAGATAGGTGGGTGGAAATATGTAGGTGCTGAGGAACCCTGAGAACATGTTTATTACTCATTATGATTCAATGGAGGAAAATGACCAAAGAAGTTGCAATACAACCAGCAGAATTAACATTTTTCAATGATAAGGTTCCAATGCTGCATCAATACTCATGCCTTTGTACTATTCTATGAAGTCCAGAATAAAATTTCAGGAACATGAAACACCCTCACCTTGTGGTCATTTTTAGTTCAGTAGAGCGCTTCTTATAAGGAACTTAATAATTTTTACTGATGAACCCATAACCTAGTTATTTAAACAGTCAACTATTTTTTGTGGGTCCTACTTTTTTATTGAGCTTTTAAAATTTCATAAATATTTCCCATTCACATCCAGACCCCCTCCCCATCCATGCCTCCCCACTGAACCCTATGTACTCTGCCATACATGCTAAGTCCTATTCATTCAGATGTTTGTACCTAAATGTCCTTCAGTGTAAATGTGTCTGCTGGAGTCTAGTCAACCCATCCAGTGGTTGTATGTAAGTCATACTATCCCTCACCCAGCAGCAACCAGTCTCAAGTAGTTCTAGATCTAGTGCTGACCCACCACCTATTTCTCGCCTCCCCTTTGGGCCTTTATTTAATTGAGCTGACATGGGTCCCTTGTTGGATGTCACTGTTGCCACAGGTGCAATTGATCAAGCCTCCACTGGCCTGGAAGCCTCTACCTCATACATTCATGAAGCAGCCCTGGCTCTTACAATCTTGCTGCCTCTCCTTCCACAATTGATATTTTTAGAATTGTAGCTACATGAACTCTTGACTTTGTCAAAGAGATAATTATCAGTTTTAAATGTTGGCTTATAACTAAGAATAAATGATTGTCAGGAAGATGTTTCTTGGTTCTTGGGACTAAACAAATATTGAAGAATGTGAAATATAAATGAAAATTTGTTGTCTCTTTTGTCATATCCTAACATCAAGAAGGTTTTGAAACACAATTTTAAATAATTGACTCGATTTCTATTTGACTTGTTTGTAGACTGTACTATGCCTCATGTTTCTCACTTACTGAGAACCACTTACACAAAATTTAAGACATTTGAATGAATGTGATGCTATTAAAAATGTGAGTTTTCATTAATGTGAGAAAATAGAAGAGTATATTTTTAGTTAAAGTATGATGAGTTATTTAAGTGAGAAATTACGGTAATGAGGAATTTGCCCTGCTTTTTACTACCAAAATCTGAAAAATAAGTAGGAGGTATAGACTGAGATGTCATGGGTATGTTAGTTTAACGCAGAAGGAATATTAATCTTTGAATCAACCTGAAAAAAACACGAGAGTATTTTTCAATGAAAATTACTGCTAAGTTCTCGTTCAACACTGAAATAGCAAGACTGACATTTCAGTGACCACATATAGCAAATAACATTTTTGATGGAAAAATAATTTTAAAAAATAACTGAACACATGGATATATCCTAAACACAGAAACCTAGAGCAAGAAAGCCTGGAGAGGGAAAGGAAAAGGACATTATTTACAGATTAACCACGTCAAAAATATTAGCATATCCAGTTTTAAACAAACAAACAAAAATACATGAAATATAAAGAAGTGGATATGACATATGTATTAGGAAAACAATCCAAAAAACAAACAAACCAAAAACCACAGTACCAGGCAGGAGAAATGTCTCTTTGAGTTGTTCATCAAAGTAGTTGAAGAGACTCCCAAAGTAACACAGGCAATTGCTACAGCCCTTGATTACAACCCAGAACTTGAATGTAAGACCCTATTGCAGAAGACAGGACATGCTTCAGACACAGGACTTTGAGAATTTTAACTGGAACTGACCTGGAAGCCTTCCCTGAAGTCTAGCTCTCCTAGTTCTAGAGGTATGAAGGGAGAAAAATCAGTGGTCCCAACGGTCCAAGCTGTGAAGTCTAATAAACACAGCAATGACTGGCCCAGCAAACTAGCTCTATTGCTACATTAGTGGTACTTTTATTTTGGGGGTAATCAACAGCTGCCTAATTGGACTTAAGGCTAGTTCAATGGGAGGGAACGCAAGGGTATTATTTTAAACATAGCCAAATACACATGACTGGAGAGGTCATAGATCCTAGAGAAAAACCTACTTGTGTTGTGTTCCTAGACAAACATAATTTCTTACTGTATGCTAAATATGTATCCTTATATTTACAGACAAGTGTATCTCTCACAACTCATCCAGAAAGCTTCTTTATACAACAGGTGTAGACAATTACTGAGTTTCAGAACTGGTCAACACAGAATAAGTGTCTGTGAGATGCCCAGCCCAAGGTGACACATCTGCAATGCAATCCCTCCATCTAAGTCTCAGGAAACACGGTAGAATAGGGGGTAGAGGAACATTAATGCACCTCTCAACTCTCACCAGTGAAGCTTCTTTATGCAATGGATGATGATTAACCCAGAAAGTGCAGACAATAATAAACTCCAGAGTTCTTGTCCCTGGGTAGGATGCCTATACCAACTCTCTGCTACCCAGGGTTTAGGGACCATTGTGGAAGAGGAGGTAGGAAGACTGCAAGAGCCAATGGCGCTGGGTGATCAATAAGGAAACAGTTTTCCAGGCAGCGGGGAAGTTGCTCAAATGAATTTACAGCAATAGTGACAACATGCACAAGAACCATGTGAGCTCAAACCAGACAAAAACCCAGCATAGAAGTGGGGAAATGGATGAGAAGTCCAAACCTTAGCTGAGAAACTACTGGCAACTAATGACTATTGGAAGAGGAAGAGTTGGTTTTCTTTAAGGAAGTGATGATAGATAGGCTGACCAGGCTCCAGTGGATGAACTCACAACAAGGGACATTTGGGGACACAAACTCGATTTGATAGGCCTTAATATATACTGCAGAATGCACGAAGTCCAGTGGGGAAACTATACTGGAGGTGCAGATAAGGTAGAGATCTAAATACGGTCAAGATAATATTTATATGAAATTTTTAAAAATTCAATTAAAATAATAATAAAAATAAACTGTCCCTGGGAAAGTTAAGATATGGGTCCAAATAGACAAATATCTCAAGTGAGCTATTTCAAGTATGCTTAAAGCACTGCAGGGTAACAGGGACAAGAACTGAAACCAGGAAAATAATGTATAAATAAACAAAGTATTAATAAGGATATAAACACTATAAAAAGGACATAAACAGCTGAAAAATACAATAGCTGAAGGGAAAATGCACTAGAGAATTTCAATATTATATTAAAGTGAAATATCAGCAAATAAAGAGAAACCCATTGAAATTATTATTCTTAGAAAGATAAAATGAATAAGAGATAAAAATTAGAAGTAGAATTTCCAGAAATTATTGTTGACTGTTTCCCAAACTGGATGAGAAGCATGACTCTGGCCTTCCAAGAAATACCAGAAACTTCAAATAAAATACATTAAGATGAACCATACTCTATCATCACCCTGTAATCAAATTATTAATGACTAAGCAGATAAACAGATTGTGATATAATCAAATAATGTGACACTTTCAACTATAAAAAAGGAATAAAGTATTGACATAGGTGCATAAACCACCGAAAGTTTTTTTTGTGATCTTTATATCTCTCTTCATTCATTATTTTTTTTAAATATGTGTATATCATTTCCACCACCCCCTCTCCCTCCTCCAATTCTTCCCATGTACTCTGCACACACGCATGCACACACACACACACACACACACACACACAGAGATACACACGTTCTCTCAATTTTGTGACCTTTTCTTTGATTATTATTGCTACATATATATGTATATGTGTGTGTACATGAGTGTAAATGCACATATTATAATCTACTGCATCCAGTTATTTATTAATGCTTCTGTGTACATATCTTTATGGCAGACCACTTGGGATTGGATAACCCCTCAGAGACGTAGTTCCTGGAGAAAACTAATTCCCCCTTCCCTCAGCAGCCAATGATTTCCTCTAGATTTCATCACATTGATATATCAACTGGTATTACCATTATAAAAGTCTTATTTAAACAATCATATTGTTGAGAATTCATGGCGCAGTTCTCTGTTATGTCTAGAAGACACTATCATCTTAGGCGTGTATCAATTGGAGCTCTGGAGCCATGTTCACTTATTCTCTGCATATTGACCTACTGTGGAACTTTGCAAAAAGTAGCTTCTTTCATGAGTGATGAGAGCTATATTGATCTGCAGATATAAGGACAAGTGTTTAGAAAATAGTAAAAATTATAAAGGTTTAGGAAATTGGCAGTAGTAGGTTTTCCTTTAAGGTCTATGATCCCTCCAATCACAGGCATTTGCCTAAGTTTATTATACCAGGCAGCAATTTCCTCCTATTGAGCATACCTTAAGTCAAATTACAAAGCTGTTGGTTACCCCAAAGATAAAACTGCCACTACTGTACCATTTGAGATATTTTGCTAAGCCTGTCATTATTGTGATTCATAGGCTTTACAGCTGCATAGTACTATTGATTGTTTTTCTCTCTTGGAAACATTTATAGCACCTTCTAATACAATAAGAGCTAGTCCTCCTGGGGGAGGATTCCAGATCATTCCCAACTTGATTACTACATGTCCTGTGTCTGAAATGTGTCCACCAAACATTATTATACACGAAAGAAGTCAAACAAAAAGAACCAAGTTTTATGGTGCCATATACAGTGCACATACACTCATAATTTTACTTTCCGTAGTTTCAATTGTGCATGGTAAACTTCAGTCTGAAAACATTAAATAAAAACAAGGATGGGTTCACTATTGTGTAAGAAGATATTTTAATAGTGAGAAATTGTCCACCTAAATCTTTTTATAGTGTGTTCTTACAATTGTTATATTTTAGTATTTTGTTATACCTAATTTATAAATTAAATTTCATCACAGGTATGTATGTACAGGAAGAAACATAGCTTGTATTGTTTTCATGATTTCAGGCATCCACTGGGAACTTCGAATATATTATCTATGGATAAAGAAGGATGATTATATATGAAATATCCACAGTGCATAATCCTTTTCTGTACAAAGCAGATTGGTGGTTTCTGGAGACATGGGAATTTCTTAATGAGTCATGGTTAACCCTTTGAAATGGTAAAAATATTTTGCAATGAAACAAATAGGATGGGTTACACGATGTTATAAATGTACCATCATTGTATCATCCACCTAATTTGGCCTTACCTAAATGTCACATTGGCCTTAAACACCAATAAGAAAAAAAATATTGGAATAGCCTCTGGGTGAAATAACAAGACTTGGGCTTGAAAAGCAACATTTTCCACAAAACAGAAAGAAAGCTTTTGAAACCCTGAAGAATAAAAGTCATTGAAATTAAAGAATTTGTAGGAAAGGGAGGAAATAAAAGTAACACATTATTACAGAGTACTGTGACTTGTACATTCAAATAATTGTTCACTTAAAATAATGGAAAACCCTGAGAAGTAATTGAATATTTTTATGTGTCAGGTTACATAGACACAATGATATGCTAATGTTTAAGAGACAGCAAAGTGTCAATTCTGAGGAGGAATTTGCATTTTTATAAAATCTTTAATTTTTCTTACCTGCTCAGGTGACTGACACAGTGAATGCCTTTGGCCCAGGAGTTCCATGCTAGAATAAGCAACAGAAGGAGATCCCATTTCCGAAAGGTCAATTAGAAGGAATGGAGGAAGACGATAAGAAGGAAAGGAGAAAAAAGAAAGGTTAATAGAAGGAGATTGATGTTAAAGACCTGCAGCAAAGAAAGGAAGAGAGGGAGGAAGATGTGGAGGAGAGAGCAGGGAAAGAGAAAGACTTATTTAATATATGGGTTATAAGTATTTGTTAATTCTTGATGGTAAAATGTTATTTTTTCATATACTTTTTCTGATTTTTTAGCTTCATTTTAAAAACCAGGTAAAATAAAGATAAAGAGTAAATGATTTCAGTAAGAAATAATCACCTAAAGAAGCAAAGGCAATCTAATTCAAAATTCGATGAAATATAAAAATATATGTATATAAGAAAGATATAGGTGTTTAGCATTACATTGAGATTCCATAATAAAACACCATAATCTGGGTAGCACAAAAGAAACAAAAAATAAAACCTTATTTTCTAACAGTCTTGGAGGCTGGAAATGTGAGACAAGGTTTGAGCATGGTGAGATTCTTGTGATTCATGGTGAGATTCTCTCTTCTTGGCTTGTTACCCAATTACTGTGACCTCACAAAACAACAGAGTGTCCTATAGACTTTTCTTCTTATGATAGTGTTCATTGTCAACTTGATAGGATCTGAAATTATCTAAGAGAAAAATCTCCAGATATACTTATAAGGGATTATTTAGATACATCATGCCTGGAATGGGTTATGCTGAATAGGTGAACTGAGTTAGGAAGACAACAATAAAAGTGGGTGGCAGGATTCCCTATACTTGGGTCTTGGACTGTATAAAAAGAAGCAGCTGCTCACAGGCACTGCCACTCTCTACTTCCTAATTTTGGAAGGCAATTGCTTCAGGTACCTGCTGCCTTTAACTTCTCTGCCATGACAGACTATAGCTTTAAACTGTGAGCTGGAATAAACTGTTTCTCCCTTGAGTCAGTTCTTTTTTTTCACTTTTTCTGTTGAGCTTTTAAAATTTCATACATTTCCCATTCAAATCCAGAACCCCTCTCCATCCATGCCTCCCTCTAACCCCCACCGAACCCTATGCACTCTGGCATACATGCTGAGTCCTATTCATTCAGGTGTTTGTACCCAAATGTCCTTCAGTGTAAATGCATCCACTGGAGTCTAGTCAGCCCATCCAGTGGCTGTATGTAAATCATGCTCTCCCTCACCCAGCAGCAATCTGCTTCAAATAGTTCTCAATCTAGTGCTGGCCCACCACGTATTTCTCACCTCCCCTTGGAGCTCTTGTTTATTTGAGCCCACATGGGTCCCATGCTAAATGCTACCATTGCCACAGGCTCACATGAGCAAGCCTCCAGTGGCCTAGAGGTCTCTGCCTCCTTGCATTCATGCACCAGTCCTGGCTCTTATGCTAATAGTTCCAAGAGATAACCAAGAGGTTTGGCAATAGCCTGCGTTATTTTAGGAGTCTCCTGGACCACTCTCACCGACCACTCAAAGGGAGGTCTCTTCTGCCTGGCACTGTGTTCCTTCCTGACTAGACTCTAGTGGACAACTTTACACTGAAGGACATCTGGTTCCAGATGCTTGACTGATAGGACTTAACATGATGTCCAGTGGAGAAGAGAGGGACATGGATGGGGGAGGGGTCTAAATTTGATTAAGAACTATTGTATGAAATTACAAAAGCTCAATAATTTTTTTTTAAATTATACAGTTTGAAGCTATAATCCCTATTGAAGGAAGGGGCACTGAAAACAGCAGCCCTCCAATCCCTGCATTGCAGAACTCTGCAGGACTAGCAGGAGAAATGTTACCGTGTCAAAAGTTTCAACTCCTTTCTCTGAGGGAAAGCATCTTGGTCAAAAGACCTTAGCCTGCCTCCTCGTCCTGAACAAATAAATCTCAGATATCATTAGCTAAAAGACTAGGCCAGGTTAAAGGTTTACTCCTGGGCAAAAAGCTAAAGTTTACTATGCTTTTTGTCCTAAGAAAGAAAACTTTGTGGCCAATAAATTACCAGATGGACACTGGTAACCCTGTGTAAAAGTTCAAGCATTCTGCTTTACAAATAGCCCCTAGCTGGCACCAACTAAATGCTGTATGTCCTGTTTCTTGTTTAACTGGGCCCTAAAATCTTTGTATGTAACCTCCAAATCACATGTGACTGCCAGTTCCTTGTAATGTATGAAAACCTTCTGAATATTTTAATAAAGGGCTTGTTACCAGAAAAAAAAATACACAATTTCTGTATGTTTTTAAACACCCACAAGGAAAGTATAACCAAAGATTAAAGGGATCAATATAATTCTTTAAGAGTCCAAGTGTATAGGTAAAAGCTACATAACAAGAAACAATGCCAGACAGGAGATACCGTCCTTTGAGTTGTTGGCCAGGGTGGCCCGAGAGACTCCCAGACACTAACCCAGCATAGAACTGGGAAAATGAACAACAGACCCCAATCTTTTCTAGAGGAATATTGATGGCTGATTACTGCTGGATGAGGAAGAGCTGATCTTCCTAGAACAGGGAGCGCTAGATGGGATGATTGGATTCAGCTGAAGGACAGGCACTGGCAAACGGCTGGAGGTGCTGACAACACAGTGGCCAGTGGCGGGGATTACAGACTATATGGGCTCCAGTGGGGGGGGGCTATGGGAAGGGTGCCATTTGGGATGTGGAAATATGGACAAATGAGATTGTTTGGGATATTTTAATGAAATACACACAAAAAATCAACAAATAAAAAATGAGTTATATTTGATGAGGAAGCATAAAAATATGATCCATATTAATCAGTAGAGGTGAAAGAAATTACCATTGAAATCTATCCGATGATTTTATAACCAAGATCAGGTGGATCTCAGAAAGTAACCGACTGTGACTAGTAATAATCAGATACATAGAGATGAGAGATGCATGTGCAAATATCCAAGTGTTAGTAGCATTAAAAATGAATTTTTGTATGAAACAGTATATTTTAAAATGAAATGGAGATCTTTTTTAAAGGTTAAAACCTCATTCAATTTTATGTCTTATGGGGTTTATACTGAGTTCAGTATTGCATAACTGTATTAATTCAACTGTGAACCTAAAAATTTACAGCCAATATTGAAAGAGATGCACCTTTGCTCTGGAAATTGTTATTTAATATGTTAATGCTGTAATAAAATGCTTCTTCTGATCATGTGGCTATTAAATAAATAATTTTACAAAAGAGTTCAAGGGATTACACGTCCCAGACGTTAGGCTTAAATCTATATAAAAAGTTATCTAGACAATTATTTCTTGTTGATGATTTTGTTCCTAACCAGAAAATGCTGCTCAGATGTAAGACTTCAAATCTTGGTCTCCAATGCTGTAGTGCCCACCTTATGTGGCAACCAGCTATTGTTCTAAAATGGTGGATAAAGGTGTTTTCTCTCCATATCTCGAAGCTTTTTTGAGGGAACTGACACTGATTCTAACCACTCCAACAGCTATC
Organism: Nannospalax galili; assembly: GCF_000622305.1. Taxonomy (NCBI): domain Eukaryota; kingdom Metazoa; phylum Chordata; class Mammalia; order Rodentia; family Spalacidae; genus Nannospalax; species Nannospalax galili. Next base: position 84,464 of record NW_008353264.1, on the reverse strand, counting down.
AAAATACCTGAAAGCAAATCCAGAATCCATCACTGTAGAGTCCAGCCTTGGAAAACAAAAGAGAAATGAGGAGGAACCCAACAGAGGGATGCTTTTGGAAGCCCTTTTCACGAAATTCCAATGGACTCTCATATGAGCATTTGAAAATTGCCCTGTTCCGACCTTTTTCTCATTCCCTGTCTAGAACTAGTAATGCTAATTGCTCTTGCCTTTACTTCTCCTTCACACCTCCTATTCACGATGCAAGGACTTTCTTTTCCCCTTAGAGATAAGAGTTATGCAATTTGGGAGTCTTTTAGATAGACCCACTATAGGGATACTCCAATTGCCTCACCCTGTGTCCCTGTTCAGCATGGAAGAAGTCGGAGTGGTCTGCATCCCAATTCCCTATTGGCAATTTGGGTAACCTCTTCAGAAGATGGTGTAATAAAAATAGGAGGTAGGCATTGGCTAGGCAGCTAGGGTAAAAAGACCCCAAAGAAAAGTAGTCAGTTTCTTGGCTAAAAGTCAAAATGTTCTTGAGCCTCTTAGCAACAAACTCTCTTCCAAAGGCCAAAAATGTTGAAAATATTTGGGAGCTTTTATCTAATCCTTAAAAGATTCTTTAAAAGATTTTAGGGTTACTGATTCAGAGAGTGAAATGTTAGAGTAGCAAAAAGCCCCATAAAACAAAAGAAGAAAGAGTACATGAAGTTATCAGAAAAAAGTGATGGGGAGATATTGGAGGAGTTGGCGGGGAGGGAGTGGGCATGGACTTATCAAAACACCTTATATGCATGTATGAAATTCTCAATAATTTTTTTTTAAAGTTAGAAAAAGAATATTGGCACTTATTTCAAAAAGAC